>NW_025961187.1:0-67315 GCF_023159225.1 Perognathus longimembris pacificus | reverse complement strand
TTTCCCCTGTGTAATTACCTTAACAAGCTCCAGCTGTTTTTATTCTCAGAAGATTTACTCCCTGATATACAGCTGCCTACCCCCTTCGTAAGTGCAGGCCCTAAATGAGCCTTTTCTCTGTTCCCTCAGCACAATTCAGATTCTTTTGGGGAGTTACCAGTACAGTACCCATACTAGGAAGTACTTAGTTTATTCAGCTACTGCTTTTCTTAATCTCAGTGGAGATATTTACTGATAAACAGCTACCTAAGCAGCATGGTCATGTCGTTCCTAAATGAGCTTTTATCTCTCTCCCCTCACCACAAATCAGATTCTTCTGAGGAGTTCCCAGTACATTATCCTTTCCCCTGTGTAATTACCTTAACAATCTCCAGCTGGTTTTATTCTCAGAAGGTTTACTCCCTGATATACAGCTGCCTACCCCCTTCGTAAGTGCAGGTCCTAAATGAGCTTTTTTCTCTGTTCCCTCACCACAATCCAGGTTCTTTTGGGGAGTTACCAGTACAGTAACCATACCATGAAGTACTTAATTTATTAAGCTACAGATTTTCTTAATCTCAGTGGAGATATTTACTGATAAACAGCTACCTAAGCAGCATGGTCATGTCGTTCCTAAATGAGCTTTTTTCTCTCTCCCC
Source organism: Perognathus longimembris pacificus (assembly GCF_023159225.1). Lineage (NCBI taxonomy): Eukaryota > Metazoa > Chordata > Mammalia > Rodentia > Heteromyidae > Perognathus > Perognathus longimembris. Next base: position 66,677 of record NW_025961187.1, on the reverse strand, counting down.
TCACCACAAATCAGATTCTTCTGAGGAGTTCCCAGTACATTACCCTTTCCCCTGTGTAATTACCTTAACAAGCTCCAGCTGTTTATATTCTCAGAAGGTTTACTCCCTGATATACAGCTGCCTACCCCCTTCGTAAGTGCAGGTCCTAAATGAGCTTTTTTCTCTGTTCCCTCACCACAATCCAGATTCTTTTGGGAGTTACCAGTACAGTATCCATACCAGGAAGTACTGAATTTATTAAGCTACTGCTTTTTCTTTTTTTTTTTTCTTTTTTTTCTCAAATTTTTATTATCAAACTGACGTACAGAAAGGTTACAGTATCATACGCTGGGCATTGCATACATTTCTTGTATGTTTGTTGCCTTGTCCTTCATGCCCCCTCCCTCCCTCCCTTTCCCTCCCCCCCCCCCCCAGGTGTTCAGTTCACTTACACCAAACAGTTTTGCAAGTACTGCTTTTGTAGTTATTTCTTTTTTTTTACCCTATGTCTCTCATTTGGTATTCCCTTTGAATTTCCTACTTCCAATACCAGTAAACACGGTTTCCAATATACTCAGATAAGATTACAGAGATAGTGTAGGTACAAACATAGGAAGGTGATACAAAACATTATCAATAATAGAAACTACACATACACAAAGACGTTGAATGTAGTTACAACTCTGATATATCACTTGTTTCCATAACATGGAGTTCATTTCAATTAGCATCATCTTATGTGTTTCTAAGGGTATACCTATTGGGCCTTGTGATGCTCTGCTATGGCTTGCCTAAACCTGTACTAATTATTCCCAATAAGGGAGGCCATAGAGTCCATGTTTCTTTGGGTCTGGCTCACTTCACTTAGTATAACTTTTTCCAAGTCCTTCCATTTCCTTACAAATGGAACAATGTCATTCTTTCTGATAGAGGCATAAAATTCCATTGTGTAAATGTACCACATTTTCCTGATCCATTCATCTATGGAGGGGCATCTGGGTTGGTTCCAGCTTCTCGCTATGACAAATTGTGCTGCGATGAACATTGTTGTGCTGGTGGCATTACTGTGATTTTGTTTGTGGGCTTTTGGATAGATACCCAACAGTGGGGCTGCTGGGTCATAGGGGAGTTCTATATTGAGCCTTCTGAGGAATCTCCATACTGCTTGCCAGAGTGGCTGAACCAGTTTAAATTCCCACCAACAATGAAGTAGTGTTCCCTTTTGGCCACATCCCCTCCAACAATTGTTATTATTAGTTTTCTTGATATATGACATTCTTGCTGGGGTGAGATGGAATCTCAATGTTGTTTTGATTTGCATTTCCTTTATGGCCAGTGATGTAGAGCATTTTTTCATGTGTCTATTGGCCATACTCATTTCCTCATCAGAGAAGTTTCTTTGTAAGTCTTTAGCCCACTTGATGAGGGGGCTATTGGTTCTTTGCAGTTTTGTTTTGGAAGAAGGTAATTTTCTTAGTTCTGCATATATTTTAGAGATGAGGCCTTTGTCTGTTGAATGTCCGGTAAAGATCTTCTCCCAGTCTGTGGGCTTTCTGTTTATCTTGAGAGCTATGTCCTTTGCCGTGCAGAAGCTCTGGAGTTTGATGCAGTCCCATTTGTCCAACCTTTCTTTGATTTGAAGCTACTGCTTTTCTTAATCTCAGTGGAGATATTTACTGATAAACAGCTACCTACGCAGCATGTTCATGTCGTTCCTAAAAGAGCTTTTATCTCTCTCCCCTCACCACAAATCAGATTCTTCTGAGGAGTTCCCAGTACATTATCCTTTCCCCTGTGTAATTAGCTTAACAAGCTCCAGCTGTTTTTATTCTCAGAAGGTTTACTCCCTGATATACAGCTGCCTACCCCCTTCGTAAGTGCAGGCCCTAAATGAGCCTTTTTCTCTGTTCCCTCAGCACAATTCAGATTCTTTTGGGGAGTTACCAGTACAGTACCCATACTAGGAAGTACTTAGTTTATTCAGCTACTGCTTTTCTTAATCTCAGTGGAGATATTTACTGATAAACAGCAACCTAAGCAGCATGGTCATGTCGTTCCTAAATGAGCTTTTATCTCTCTCCCCTCACCACAAATCAGATTCTTCTGAGGAGTTCCCAGTACATTATCCTTTCCCCTGTGTAATTACCTTAACAATCTCCAGTTGGTTTTATTCTCAGAAGGTTTACTCCCTGATATACAGCTGCCTACCCCCTTCGTAAGTGCAGGTCCTAAATGAGCTTTTTTCTCTGTTCCCTCACCACAATCCAGATTCTTTTGGGGAGTTACCAGTACAGTACCCATACTAGGAAGTACTTAGTTTATTCAGCTACTGCTTTTCTTAATCTCAGTGGAGATATTTACTGATAAACAGCTACCTAAGCAGCATGGTCATGTCGTTCCTAAATGAGCTTTTATCTCTCTCCCCTCACCACAAATCAGATTCTTCTGAGGAGTTCCCAGTACATTATCCTTTCCCCTGTGTAATTACCTTAACGAGCTCCAGCTGTTTTTATTCTCAGAAGGTTTACTCCCTGATATACAGCTGCCTACCCCCTTCGTAAGTGCAGGTCCTAAATGAGCTTTTTTCTCTGTTCCCTCACCACAATTCAGATTCTTTTGGGGAGTTACCAGTACAGTAACCATACCAGGAAGTACTTAATTTATTAAGCTACTGCTTTTTTTAATCTCAGTGGAGATATTTACTGATAAACAGCTACCTACGCAGCATGTTCATGTCGTTCCTAAATGAGCTTATATCTCTCTCCCCTCACCACAAATCAGATTCCTCTGAGGAGTTCCCAGTACATTATCCTTTCCCCTGTGTAATTACCTTAACAAGCTCCAGCTGTTTTTATTCTCAGAAGGTTTACTCCCTGATATACAGCTGCCTACCCCCTTCGTAAGTGCAGGTCCTAAATGAGCTTTTTTCTCTGTTCCCTCACCACAATCCAGGTTCTATTGGGGAGTTACCAGTACAGTAACCATACCATGAAGTACTTAATTTATTAAGCTACAGATTTTCTTAATCTCAGTGGAGATATTTACTGATAAACAGCTACCTACGCAGCATGTTCATGTCGTTCCTAAATGAGCTTTTATCTCTCTTCCCTCACCACAAATCAGATTCTTCTGAGGAGTTCCCAGTACATTATCCTTTCCCCTGTGTAATTACCTTAACGAGCTCCAGCTGTTTTTATTCTCAGAAGGTTTACTCCCTGATATACAGCTGCCTACCCCCTTCGTAAGTGCAGGTCCTAAATGAGCTTTTTTCTCTGTTCCCTCACCACAATTCAGATTCTTTTGGGGAGTTACCAGTACAGTAACCATACCAGGAAGTACTTAATTTATTAAGCTACTGCTTCTTTTAATCTCAGTGGAGATATTTACTGATAAACAGCTACCTACGCAGCATGTTCATGTCGTTCCTAAATGAGCTCATATCTCTCTCCCCTCACCACAAATCAGATTCCTCTGAGGAGTTTCCAGTACATTATCCTTTCCCCTGTGTAATTACCTTAACAAGCTCCAGCTGTTTTTATTCTCAGAAGGTTTACTCCCTGATATACAGCTGCCTACCCCCTTCGTAAGTGCAGTTCCTAAATGAGCTTTTTTCTCTGTTCCCTCACCACAATCCAGATTCTTTTGGGGAGTTACCAGTACAGTATCCATACCAGGAAGTACTTAATTTATTAAGCTACTGCTTTTCTTTTTTTTTTTCTTTTTTTTCTCAAATTTTTATTATCAAACTGACGTACAGAAAGGTTACAGTATCATACGTTGGGCATTGCATACGTTTCTTGTATGTTTGTTGCCTTGTCCTTCATGCCCCCTTCTTCCCTCCCTTTCCCTCCCCCCCCCCCAGGTGTTCAGTTCACTTACACCAAACAGTTTTGCAAGTACTGCTTTTGTAGTTATTTCTTTTTTTTACCCTATGTCTCTCATTTGGTATTCCCTTTGAATTTCCTACTTCCAATACCAGTAAACACGGTTTCCAATATACTCAGATAAGATTACAGAGATAGTGTAGGTACAAACATAGGAAGGTGATACAAAACATTATCAATAATAGAAACTACACATACACATAGGACGTTGAAAGTAGTTACAACTCTGATATATCACTTGTTTCCATAACATGGAGTTCATTTCAATTAGCATCATCTTATGTGTTTCTAAGGGTATACCTATTGGGCCTTGTGATGCTCTGCTATGGCTTGCCTAAACCTGTACTAATTATTCCCAAAAGGGAGGCCATAGATTCCATGTTTCTTTGGGTCTGGCTCACTTCACTTAGTATAACTTTTTCCAAGTCCTTCCATTTCCTTACAAATGGAACAATGTCATTCTTTCTGATAGAGGCATAAAATTCCATTGTGTAAATGTACCACATTTTCCTGATCCATTCATCTATGGAGGGGCATCTGGGTTGGTTCCAGCTTCTCGCTATGACAAATTGTGCTGCGATGAACATTGTTGTGCTGGTGGCATTACTGTGATTTTGTTTGTGGGCTTTTGGATAGATACCCAACAGTGGGGCTGCTGGGTCATAGGGGAGTTCTATATTGAGCCTTCTGAGGAATCTCCATACTGCTTGCCAGAGTGGCTGAACCAGTTTAAATTCCCACCAACAATGAAGTAGTGTTCCCTTTTGGCCACATCCCCTCCAACAATTGTTATTATTAGTTTTCTTGATATATGACATTCTTGCTGGGGTGAGATGGAATCTCAATGTTGTTTTGATTTGCATTTCCTTTATGGCCAGTGATGTAGAGCATTTTTTCATGTGTCTATTGGCCATACTCATTTCCTCATCAGAGAAGTTTCTTTGTAAGTCTTTAGCCCACTTGATGAGGGGGCTATTGGTTCTTTGCAGTTTTGTTTTGGAAGAAGGTAATTTTCTTAGTTCTGCATATATTTTAGAGATGAGGCCTTTGTCTGTTGAATGTCCGGTAAAGATCTTCTCCCAGTCTGTGGGCTTTCTGTTTATCTTGAGAGCTATGTCCTTTGCCGTGCAGAAGCTCTGGAGTTTGATGCAGTCCCATTTGTCCAACCTTTCTTTGATTTGAAGCTACTGCTTTTCTTAATCTCAGTGGAGATATTTACTGATAAACAGCTACCTACGCAGCATGTTCATGTCGTTCCTAAAAGAGCTTTTATCTCTCTCCCCTCACCACAAATCAGATTCTTCTGAGGAGTTCCCAGTACATTATCCTTTCCCCTGTGTAATTACCTTAACAAGCTCCAGCTGTTTTTATTCTCAGAAGGTTTACTCCCTGATATACAGCTGCCTACCCCCTTCGTAAGTGCAGGTCCTAAATGAGCTTTTTTCTCTGTTCCCTCACCACAATCCAGATTCTTTTGGGGAGTTACCAGTACAGTAACCATACCAGGAAGTACTTAGTTTATTCAGCTACTGCTTTTCTTAATCTCAGTGGAGATATTTACTGATAAACAGCTAACTACGCAGCATGTTCATGTCGTTCCTAAATGAGCTTTTAACTGTCTCCCCTCACCACAAATCAGATTCTTCTGTGGAGTTCGCAGTACATTGTCCTTTCCCCTGTATAATTACCTAAACAAGCTCCAGCTGTTTTTATTTTCAGAAGGTTTACTCCCTGATATACAGCTGCCTACCCCCTTCGTAAGTGCAGGTACTAAATGAGCTTTTTTCTCTGTTCCCTCACCACAATCCAGATTCTTTTGGGGAGTTAACAGTACAGTAACCATACCAGGAAGTACTTAATTTATTAAGCTACTGCTTTTCTTAATCTCAGAGGAGATATTTACTGATAAACAGCTACCTACGCAGCATGTTCATGTCGTTCCAAAATGAGCTTTTAACTCTCTCCCCTCACCACAAATCAGATTCTTCTGTGGAGTTCGCAGTACATTATCCTTTCCCCTGTATAATAACCTAAACAAGCTCCAGCTGTTTTTATTCTCAGAAGGTTTACTCCCTGATATACAGCTGCCTACCCCCTTCGTAAGTGCAGGTCCTAACTGAGCTTTTTTCTCTGTTCCCTCACCACAATCCAGATTCTTTTGGGGAGTTAATAGTACAGTAACCATACCAGGAAGTACTTAATTTATTAAGCTACTGCTTTTCTTAATCTCAGTGGAGATATTTACTGATAAATAGCTACCTAAGCAGCATGGTCATGTCGTTCCTAAATGAGCTTTTATCACTCTCCCCTCACCACAAACCAGATTCTTCTGAGGAGTTCCCAGTACATTATCATTTCCCCTGTGTAATTACCTTAACAAGCTCCAGCTGTTTTTATTCTCAGAAGGTTTACTCCCTGATATACAGCTGCCTACACCCTTCGTAAGTGCAGGTCCTAAGTGAGCTTTTTTCTCTGTTCCCTCACCACAATCCAGATTCTTTTGCGGAGTTACCAGTACAGTAACCATACCAGGAAGTACTTAATTTATTAAGCTACTGCTTTTCTTAATCTCAGTGGAGATATTTACTGATAAACAGCTACCTACGCAGCATGTTCATGTCGTTCCTAAATGAGCTTTTATCTCTCTCCCCTCACCACAAATCAGATTCTTCTGAGGAGTTCCCAGTACTTTATCCTTTCCCCTGTGTAATTACCTTAACAAGCTCCAGCTGTTTTTATTCTCAGAAGGTTTACTCCCTGATATATAGCAGCCTACGCCCTTCTTAAGTGCAGGTCCTAAATGTTCTTTTTTCTCTGTTCCCTCACCACAATCCAGATTCTTTTCGAGAGTAACCATACCAGGAAGTACTTAATTGATTAAGCTACTGCTTTCCTTTATCTTAGTGGAGATATTTACTGATAAACAGCTACCTACACAGCATGTTCATGTCGTTCCTAAATGAGCTTTTATCTCTCTCCCCTCACCACAAATCAGATTCTTCTGAGGAGTTCCCAGTACATTATCCTTTCCCCTGTGTAATTACCTTAACAAGCTCCAGCTGTTTTTATTCTCAGAAGGTTTACTCCCTGATATACAGCTGCCTACCCCCTTCGTAAATGCAGGGCCTAAATGAGCTTTTTTCTCTGTTCGCTCACCACAATCCAGATTCTTTTGGGGAGTTACCAGTACAGTAACCATACCAAGAAGTACTTAATTTATTAAGCTACTGCTTTTCTTAATCTCAGTGGAGATATTTACTGATAAACAGCTAACTACTCAGCATGTTCATGTCGTTCCTAAATGAGCTTTTAACTCTCTCCCCTCACCACAAATCAGATTCTTCTGAGGAGTTCCCAGTACATTATCCTTTCCCCTGTGTAATTACCTTAACGAGCTCTAGCTGTTTTTATTCTCAGAAGGTTTACTTCCTGATATACAGCTGCCTACACGATCGTAAGTGGAGGTCCTAAATGAGATTTTTTCTCTGTTCCCTCACCACAATCCAGATTCTTTTGGGGAGTTACCAGTACAGTAACCATACCAGGAAGTACTTCATTTATTAAGCTACTGCTTTTCTTAATCTCAGTGGAGATATTTACTGATAAACAGATACCTACGCAGCATGTTCATGTCGTTCCTAAATGAGCTTTTATCTCTCTCCCCTCACCACAAATCAGATTCTTCTGAGGAGTTCCCAGTACATTATCCTTTCCCCTGTGTAATTACCTTAACAAGCTCCAGATGGTTTTATTCTCAGAAGGTTTACTCCCTGATATACAGCTGCCTACCCCCTTCGTAAGTGCAGGTCCTAAATGAGCTTTTTTCTCTGTTCCCTCACCACAATCCAGGTTCTTTTGGGGAGTTACCAGTACAGTAACCATACCATGAAGTACTTAATTTATTAAGCTACAGATTTTCTTAATCTCAGTGGAGATATTTACTGATAAACAGCTACCTAAGCAGCATGGCCATGTCGTTCCTAAATGAGCTTTTATCTCTCTCCCCTCACCACAAATCAGATTCTTCTGAGGAGTTCCCAGTACATTACCCTTTCCCCTGTGTAATTACCTTAACAAGCTCCAGCTGTTTATATTCTCAGAAGGTTTACTCCCTGATATACAGCTGCCTACCCCCTTCGTAAGTGTAGGTCCTAAATGAGCTTTTTTCTCTGTTCCCTCACCACAATCCAGATTCTTTTGGGGAGTTACCAGTACAGTAACCATACCAGGAAGTACTTAATTTATTAAGCTACTGCTTTTCTTAATCTCAGTGGAGATATTTACTGATAAACAGCTACCTAAGCAGCATCTTCATGTCGTTCCTAAATGAGCTTTTATCTCTCTCCCCTCACCACAAATCAGATTCTTCTGAGGAGTTCCCAGTACATTATCCTTTCCCCTGTGTAATTACCTTAACAAGCTCCAGCTGTTTTTATTCTCAGAAGGTTTACTCCCTGATATACAGCTGCCTACCCCCTTCGTAAATGCAGGCCCTAAATGAGCCTTTTTCTCTGTTCCCTCACCACAATTCAGATTCTTTTGGGGAGTTACCAGTACAGTACCCATACTAGGAAGTACTTAGTTTATTCAGCTACTGCTTTTCTTAATCTCAGTGGAGATATTTACTGATAAACAGCTACCTAAGCAGCATGGTCATGTCGTTCCTAAATGAGCTTTTATCTCTCTCCCCTCACCACAAATCAGATTCTTCTGAGGAGTTCCCAGTACATTATCCTTTCCCCTGTGTAATTACCTTAACAATCTCCAGCTGGTTTTATTCTCAGAAGGTTTACTCCCTGATATACAGCTGCCTACCCCCTTCGTAAGTGCATGTCCTAAATGAGCTTTTTTCTCTGTTCCCTCACCACAATCCAGGTTCTGTTGGGGAGTTACCAGTACAGTAACCATACCATGAAGTACTTAATTTATTAACCTACAGAATTTCTTAATCTCAGTGGAGATATTTACTGATAAACAGCTACCTAAGCAGCATGGTCATGTCGTTCCTAAATGAGCTTTTATCTCTCTCCCCTCACCACAAATCAGATTCTTCTGAGGAGTTCCCAGTACATTACCCTTTCCCCTGTGTAATTACCTTAACAAGCTCCAGCTGTTTATATTCTTAGAAGGTTTACTCCCTGATATACAGCTGCCTACCCCCTTCGTATATGTAGGTCCTAAATGAGCTTTTTTGTCTGTTCCCTCACCACAATCCAGATTCTTTTGGGGAGTTACCAGTACAGTAACCATACCAGGAAGTACTTAATTTATTAAGCTACTGCTTTTCTTAATCTCAGTGGAGATATTTACTGATAAACAGCTACCTACGCAGCATGTTCATGTCGTTCCTAAATGAGCTTTTATCTCTCTTCCCTCACCACAAATCAGATTCTTCTGAGGAGTTCCCAGTACATTATCCTTTCCCCTGTGTAATTACCTTAACGAGCTCCAGCTGTTTTTATTCTCAGAAGGTTTACTCCCTGATATACAGCTGCCTACCCCCTTCGTAAGTGCAGGTCCTAAATGAGCTTTTTTCTCTGTTCCCTCACCACAATTCAGATTCTTTTGGGGAGTTACCAGTACAGTAACTATACCAGGAAGTACTTAATTTATTAAGCTACTGCTTCTTTTAATCTCAGTGGAGATATTTACTGATAAACAGCTACCTACGCAGCATGTTCATGTCGTTCCTAAATGAGCTCATATCTCTCTCCCCTCACCACAAATCAGATTCCTCTGAGGAGTTCCCAGTACATTATCCTTTCCCCTGTGTAATTACCTTAACAAGCTCCAGCTGTTTTTATTCTCAGAAGGTTTACTCCCTGATATACAGCTGCCTACCCCCTTCGTAAGTGCAGTTCCTAAATGAGCTTTTTTCTCTGTTCCCTCACCACAATCCAGATTCTTTTGGGGAGTTACCAGTACAGTATCCATACCAGGAAGTACTTAATTTATTAAGCTACTGCTTTTCTTTTTTTTTTTTTCTTTTTTTTCTCAAATTTTTATTATCAAACTGACGTACAGAAAGGTTACAGTATCATACGTTGGGCATTGCATACGTTTCTTGTATGTTTGTTGCCTTGTCCTTCATGCCCCCTCCTTCCCTCCCTTTCCCTCCCCCCCCCCAGGTGTTCAGTTCACTTACACCAAACAGTTTTGCAAGTACTGCTTTTGTAGTTATTTCTTTTTTTTTTACCCTATGTCTCTCATTTGGTATTCCCTTTGAATTTCCTACTTCCAATACCAGTAAACACGGTTTCCAATATACTCAGATAAGATTACAGAGATAGTGTAGGTACAAACATAGGAAGGTGATACAAAACATTATCAATAATAGAAACTACACATACACATAGGACGTTGAAAGTAGTTACAACTCTGATATATCACTTGTTTCCATAACATGGAGTTCATTTCAATTAGCATCATCTTATGTGTTTCTAAGGGTATACCTATTGGGCCTTGTGATGCTCTGCTATGGCTTGCCTAAACCTGTACTAATTATTCCCAATAAGGGAGGCCATAGATTCCATGTTTCTTTGGGTCTGGCTCACTTCACTTAGTATAACTTTTTCCAAGTCCTTCCATTTCCTTACAAATGGAACAATGTCATTCTTTCTGATAGAGGCATAAAATTCCATTGTGTAAATGTACCACATTTTCCTGATCCATTCATCTATGGAGGGGCATCTGGGTTGGTTCCAGCTTCTCGCTATGACAAATTGTGCTGCGATGAACATTGTTGTGCTGGTGGCATTACTGTGATTTTGTTTGTGGGCTTTTGGATAGATACCCAACAGTGGGGCTGCTGGGTCATAGGGGAGTTCTATATTGAGCCTTCTGAGGAATCTCCATACTGCTTGCCAGAGTGGCTGAACCAGTTTAAATTCCCACCAACAATGAAGTAGTGTTCCCTTTTGGCCACATCCCCTCCAACAATTGTTATTATTAGTTTTCTTGATATATGACATTCTTGCTGGGGTGAGATGGAATCTCAATGTTGTTTTGATTTGCATTTCCTTTATGGCCAGTGATGTAGAGCATTTTTTCATGTGTCTATTGGCCATACTCATTTCCTCATCAGAGAAGTTTCTTTGTAAGTCTTTAGCCCACTTGATGAGGGGGCTATTGGTTCTTTGCAGTTTTGTTTTGGAAGAAGGTAATTTTCTTAGTTCTGCATATATTTTAGAGATGAGGCCTTTGTCTGTTGAATGTCCGGTAAAGATCTTCTCCCAGTCTGTGGGCTTTCTGTTTATCTTGAGAGCTATGTCCTTTGCCGTGCAGAAGCTCTGGAGTTTGATGCAGTCCCATTTGTCCAACCTTTCTTTGATTTGAAGCTACTGCTTTTCTTAATCTCAGTGGAGATATTTACTGATAAACAGCTACCTACGCAGCATGTTCATGTCGTTCCTAAAAGAGCTTTTATCTCTCTCCCCTCACCACAAATCAGATTCTTCTGAGGAGTTCCCAGTACATTATCCTTTCCCCTGTGTAATTACCTTAACAAGCTCCAGCTGTTTTTATTCTCAGAAGGTTTACTCCCTGATATACAGCTGCCTACCCCCTTCGTAAGTGCAGGTCCTAAATGAGCTTTTTTCTCTGTTCCCTCACCACAATCCAGATTCTTTTGGGGAGTTACCAGTACAGTAACCATACCAGGAAGTACTTAGTTTATTCAGCTACTGCTTTTCTTAATCTCAGTGGAGATATTTACTGATAAACAGCTAACTACGCAGCATGTTCATGTCGTTCCTAAATGAGCTTTTAACTGTCTCCCCTCACCACAAATCAGATTCTTCTGTGGAGTTCGCAGTACATTGTCCTTTCCCCTGTATAATTACCTAAACAAGCTCCAGCTGTTTTTATTTTCAGAAGGTTTACTCCCTGATATACAGCTGCCTACCCCCTTCGTAAGTGCAGGTACTAAATGAGCTTTTTTCTCTGTTCCCTCACCACAATCCAGATTCTTTTGGGGAGTTAACAGTACAGTAACCATACCAGGAAGTACTTAATTTATTAAGCTACTGCTTTTCTTAATCTCAGAGGAGATATTTACTGATAAACAGCTACCTACGCAGCATGTTCATGTCGTTCCAAAATGAGCTTTTAACTCTCTCCCCTCACCACAAATCAGATTCTTCTGTGGAGTTCGCAGTACATTATCCTTTCCCCTGTATAATAACCTAAACAAGCTCCAGCTGTTTTTATTCTCAGAAGGTTTACTCCCTGATATACAGCTGCCTACCCCCTTCGTAAGTGCAGGTCTTAACTGAGCTTTTTTCTCTGTTCCCTCACCACAATACAGATTCTTTTGGGGAGTTAATAGTACAGTAACCATACCAGGAAGTACTTAATTTATTAAGCTACTGCTTTTCTTAATCTCAGTGGAGATATTTACTGATAAATAGCTACCTAAGCAGCATGGTCATGTCGTTCCTAAATGAGCTTTTATCACTCTCCCCTCACCACAAACCAGATTCTTCTGAGGAGTTCCCAGTACATTACCATTTCCCCTGTGTAATTACCTTAACAAGCTCCAGCTGTTTTTATTCTCAGAAGGTTTACTCCCTGATATACAGCTGCCTACACCCTTCGTAAGTGCAGGTCCTAAATGAGCTTTTTTCTCTGTTCCCTCACCACAATCCAGATTCTTTTGCGGAGTTACCAGTACAGTAACCATACCAGGAAGTACTTAATTTATTAAGCTACTGCTTTTCTTAATCTCAGTGGAGATATTTACTGATAAACAGCTACCTACGCAGCATGTTCATGTCGTTCCTAAATGAGCTTTTATCTCTCTCCCCTCACCACAAATCAGATTCTTCTGAGGAGTTCCCAGTACTTTATCCTTTCCCCTTTGTAATTACCTTAACAAGCTCCAGCTGTTTTTATTCTCAGAAGGTTTACTCCCTGATATATAGCAGCCTACGCCCTTCTTAAGTGCAGGTCCTAAATGTTCTTTTTTCTCTGTTCCCTCACCACAATCCAGATTCTTTTCGAGAGTAACCATACCAGGAAGTACTTAATTGATTAAGCTACTGCTTTCCTTTATCTTAGTGGAGATATTTACTGATAAACAGCTACCTACACAGCATGTTCATGTCGTTCCTAAATGAGCTTTTATCTCTCTCCCCTCACCACAAATCAGATTCTTCTGAGGAGTTCCCAGTACATTATCCTTTCCCCTGTGTAATTACCTTAACAAGCTCCAGCTGTTTTTATTCTCAGAAGGTTTACTCCCTGATATACAGCTGCCTACCCCCTTCGTAAATGCAGGGCCTAAATGAGCTTTTTTCTCTGTTCGCTCACCACAATCCAGATTCTTTTGGGGAGTTACCAGTACAGTAACCATACCAAGAAGTACTTAATTTATTAAGCTACTGCTTTTCTTAATCTCAGTGGAGATATTTACTGATAAACAGCTAACTACGCAGCATGTTCATGTCGTTCCTAAATGAGCTTTTAACTCTCTCCCCTCACCACAAATCAGATTCTTCTGAGGAGTTCCCAGTACATTATCCTTTCCCCTGTGTAATTACCTTAACGAGCTCTAGCTGTTTTTATTCTCAGAAGGTTTACTTCCTGATATACAGCTGCCTACACGATCGTAAGTGGAGGTCCGAAATGAGATTTTTTCTCTGTTCCCTCACCACAATCCAGATTCTTTTGGGGAGTTACCAGTACAGTAACCATACCAGGAAGTACTTCATTTATTAAGCTACTGCTTTTCTTAATCTCAGTGGAGATATTTACTGATAAACAGCTACCTACGCAGCATGTTCATGTCGTTCCTAAATGAGCTTTTATCTCTCTCCCCTCACCACAAATCAGATTCTTCTGAGGAGTTCCCAGTACATTATCCTTTCCCCTGTGTAATTACCTTAACAAGCTCCAGCTGGTTTTATTCTCAGAAGGTTTACTCCCTGATATACAGCTGCCTACCCCCTTCGTAAGTGCAGGTCCTAAATGAGCTTTTTTCTCTGTTCCCTCACCACAATCCAGGTTCTTTTGGGGAGTTACCAGTACAGTAACCATACCATGAAGTACTTAATTTATTAAGCTACAGATTTTCTTAATCTCAGTGGAGATATTTACTGATAAACAGCTACCTAAGCAGCATGGCCATGTCGTTCCTAAATGAGCTTTTATCTCTCTCCCCTCACCACAAATCAGATTCTTCTGAGGAGTTCCCAGTACATTACCCTTTCCCCTGTGTAATTACCTTAACAAGCTCCAGCTGTTTATATTCTCAGAAGGTTTACTCCCTGATATACAGCTGCCTACCCCCTTCGTAAGTGTAGGTCCTAAATGAGCTTTTTTCTCTGTTCCCTCACCACAATCCAGATTCTTTTGGGGAGTTATCAGTACAGTAACCATACCAGGAAGTACTTAATTTATTAAGCTACTGCTTTTCTTAATCTCAGTGGAGATATTTACTGATAAACAGCTACCTAAGCAGCATCTTCATGTCGTTCCTAAATGAGCTTTTATCTCTCTCCCCTCACCACAAATCAGATTCTTCTGAGGAGTTCCCAGTACATTATCCTTTCCCCTGTGTAATTACCTTAACAAGCTCCAGCTGTTTTTATTCTCAGAAGGTTTACTCCCTGATATACAGCTGCCTACCCCCTTCGTAAATGCAGGCCCTAAATGAGCCTTTTTCTCTGTTCCCTCACCACAATTCAGATTCTTTTGGGGAGTTACCAGTACAGTACCCATACTAGGAAGTACTTAGTTTATTCAGCTACTGCTTTTCTTAATCTCAGTGGAGATATTTACTGATAAACAGCTACCTAAGCAGCATGGTCATGTCGTTCCTAAATGAGCTTTTTTCTCTCTCCCCTCACCACAAATCAGATTCTTCTGAGGAGTTCCCAGTACATTATCCTTTCCCCTGTGTAATTACCTTAACAATCTCCAGCTGGTTTTATTCTCAGAAGGTTTACTCCCTGATATACAGCTGCCTACCCCCTTCGTAAGTGCATGTCCTAAATGAGCTTTTTTCTCTGTTCCCTCACCACAATCCAGGTTCTGTTGGGGAGTTACCAGTACAGTAACCATACCATGAAGTACTTAATTTATTAACCTACAGAATTTCTTAATCTCAGTGGAGATATTTACTGATAAACAGCTACCTAAGCAGCATGGTCATGTCGTTCCTAAATGAGCTTTTATCTCTCTCCCCTCACCACAAATCAGATTCTTCTGAGGAGTTCCCAGTACATTATCCTTTCCCCTGTGTAATTACCTTAACAAGCTCCAGCTGTTTTTATTCTCAGAAGGTTTACTCCCTGATATATAGCTGCCTACCAACTTCGTAAGTGCAGGTCCTAAATGAGCTTTTTTCTCTGTTCCCTCACCACAATCCAGATTCTTTTGTTGAGTTACCACTACAGTAACCATACCAGGAAGTATTAATTTATTAAGATTCTGCTTTTCTTAATCTCAGTGGAGATATTTACAGATAAACAGCTACCTACGCAGCATGTTCATGTCGTTCCTAAATGAGCTTTTGTCTCTCTCCCCTCACCACAAATCAGATTCTTCTGAGGAGTTCCCAGTACATTATCCTTTCCCTTGTGTAATTACCTTAAGAAGCTCCAGCTGTTTTTATTCTCAGAAGGTTTACTCCCTGATATACAGCTGCCTACCCCCTTCGTAAGTACAGGTCATAAATGAGCTTTTTTCTCTGTTCCCTCACCATAATCCAGATTCTTTTGGGGAGTTACCAGTACAGTAACCATACCAGGAAGTACTTAATTTATTAAGCTACTGCTTTTCTTAATCTCAGTGGAGATATTTACTGATAAACAGCTACCTACGCAGCATGTTCATGTCGTTCCTAAATGAGCTTTTATCTCTCTCCCCTCACCACAAATCAGATTCTTCTGAGGAGTTCCCAGTACATTATACTTTCCCCTGTGTAATTAACTTAACAAGCTCCAACTGTTTTTATTCTCAGAAGGTTTACTCCTTGATATACAGCTGCCTACCCCCTTCGTAAGTGCAGGTCCTAAATGAGCTTTTTTCTCTGTTCCCTCACCACAATCCAGATTCTTTTGGGGAGTTACCAGTACAGTAACCATACCAGGAAGTACTTAATTTATTAAGCTACTGCTTTTCTTAATCTCAGTGGAGATATTTACTGATAAACAGCTACCTACGCAGCATGTTCATGTCGTTCCTAAATGAGCTTTTATCTCTCTCCCCTCACCACAAATCAGATTCTTCTGAGGAGTTCCCAGTACATTATCCTTTCCCCTGTGTAATTACCTTAACAAGCTCCAGCTGTTTTTATTCTCAGAAGGTTTACTCCCTGATATACAGCTGCCTACCCCCTTCGTAAGTGCAGGTCCTATATGAGCTTTTTTCTCTGTTCCCTCACCACAATCCAGATTCTTTTGGGGAGTTACCAGTACAGTAACCATACCAGGAAGTACTTAATTTATTAAGCTACTGCTTTTCTTAATCTCAGTGCAGATATTTACTGATAAACAGCTACGTACCCAGCATGTTCATGTCGTTCCTAAATGAGCTTTTATCTCTCTCCCCTCACCACAAATCAGATTCTTCTGAGGAGTTCCCAGTACAATATCCGCTCCCCTGTGTAATTACCTTAACCAGCTCCAGCTGTTTTTATTCTCAGAAGGTTTACTCCCTGATATACAGCTGCCTACCCCCTTCGTAAGTGCAGGTCCTAAATGAGCTTTTTTCTCTGTTCCCTCCCCACAATCCAGATTCTTTTGGGGAGTTACCAGTACAGTAACCATACCAGAAAGTACTTAATTTATTAAGCAACTGCTTTTCTTAATCTCAGTGGAGATATTTACTGATAAACAGCTATCTACGCAGCATGTTCATGTCGTTCCTAAATGAGCTTTTATCTCTCTCCCCTCACCACAAATCAGATTCTTCTGAGGAGTTCCCAGTACATTATCCTTTCCCCTGTGTTATTACCTTAACAAGCTCCAGCTTTTTTCATTCTCAGAAGGTTTACTCCCTGATATACAGCTGCCTACCTCCTTCGTAAGTGCAGGTCCTAAATGAGCTTTTTTCTCTGTTCCCTCACCATAATCCAGATTCTTTTGGGGAGTTACCAGTACAGTAACCATACCAGGAAGTACTTAATTTATTAAGCTACTGCTTTTCTTAATCTCAGTGGAGATATTTACTGATAAACAGTGACCTACGCAGCATGTTCGTGTCATTCCTAAATGAGCTTTTATCTCTCTCCCCTCACCACAAATCAGATTCTTCTCAGGAGTTCCCAGTACATTATCCTTTCCCCTGTGTAATTACCTTAACAAGCTCCAGCTGTTTTTATTCTCAGAAGGTTTACTCCCTGATATACAGCTGCCTACCCCCTTCGTAAGTGCAGGTCCTATATGAGCTTTTTTCTCTGTTCCATCACCACAATCCAGATTCTTTTGGGGTGTTACCAGTACAGTAACCATACCAGGAAGTACTTAATTTATTAAGCTACTGCTTTTCTTAATCTCAGTGCAGATATTTACTGATAAACAGCTACGTACGCAGCATGTTCATGTCGTTCCTAAATGAGCTTTTATCTCTCTCCCCTCACCACAAATCAGATTCTTCTGAGGAGTTCCCAGTACATTATCCTTTCCCCTGTGTAATTACCTTAACAAGCACCAGCTGTTTTTATTCTCAGAAGGTTTACTCCCTGATATACAGTTGCCTACCCCCTTCGTAAGTGCAGGTCCTAAATGAGCTTTTTTCTCTGTTCCTTCAACACAATCCAGATTCTTTGGGGAGTTGCCAGTACAGTAACCATACCAGGAAGTACTTAATTTATTAAGCTACTGCTTTTCCTAATCTCAGTGGAGATATTTACTGATAAACAGCTACCTACGCAGCATGTTCATGTCGTTCCTAAATGAGCTTTTATCTCTCTCCCCTCACCACAAATCAGATTCTTCTGAGGAGTTCCCAGTACATTATCCTTTCCCCTGTGCAATTACCTTAACAAGCTCCAGCTGTTTTTATTCTCAGAAGGTTTACTCCCTGATATACAGCTGCCTATCCCTTTCGTAAGTGCAGGTCCTACATGAGCTTTTTTCTCTGTTCCCTCACCACAATCCAGATTCTTTAATGGAGTTACCAGTACAGTAACCATACCAGGAAGTACTTACTTTATTAAGCTACTGCTTTTCTTAATCTCAGTGGAGATATTTACTGATAAACAGCTACCTACACAGCATGTTCATATCGTTCCTAAATGAGCTTTTATCCCTCTCCCCTCACCACAAATCAGATTCTTCTGAGGAGTTCCCAGTACATTATCCTTTCCCCTGTGTAATTACCTTAACAAGCTCCAGCTGTTTTTATTCTCAGAAGGTTGACTCCCTGATATACAGCTGCCTACCCCCTTCGTAAGTGCAGGTCTTAAATGACCTTTTTTCTCTGTTCCCTCACCACAATCCAGATTCTTTTGTGGAGTTACCAGTACAGAAACCATACCAGGAAGTACTTAATTTATTAAGCTACTGCTTTTCTTAATCTCAGTGGAGATATTTACTAATAAACAGCTACCTACGCAGCATGTTCATGTCGTTCCTAAATGAGCTTTTATCTCTCTCCCCTCACCGCAAATCAGATTCTTCTGAGGTGTTCCCAGTACATTATCCTTTCCCCTGTGTAATTACCTTAACAAGCTCCAGCTGTTTTTATTCTCAGCAGGTTTACTCCCTGATATACAGCTGCCTACCCCCTTCGTAAGTGCAGGTCCTAAATGAGCTTTTTTCTCTGATCCCTCACCACAATCCAGATTCTTTGGGGAGTTACCAGTACAGTAACCATACCAGGAAGTACTTAATTTATTAAGCTACTGCTTTTCTTAATCTCAGTGGAGATATTTACTGATAAACAGCTACCTACGCAGCATGTTCATGTCGTTCCTAAATGAGCATTTTTCTCCCTCCCTTCACCACAAATCAGACTCTTCTGAGGAGTTCCCAGTACATTATCCATTCCCCTGTGTAATTACCTTAACAAGCTCCAGCTGTTTTTATTCTCAAAAGGTTTACTCCCTGATATACAGCTGCCTACCCCCTTTGTAAGTGCAGGTCCTAAATGAGCATTTTTCTCTGTTCCCTCACCACAATCCAGATTCTTTTGGGGAGTTACCAGTACAGTAACCATTCCAGGAAGTACTTAATTTATTAAGCTACTGCTTTTCTTATTCTCAGTGGAGATATTTTCTGATAAACAGCTACGTAAGCAGCATGTTCATGTCGTTGCTAAATGAGCTTTTATCTCTCTCCCCTCACCACAAATCAGATTCTCCTGAGGTGTTCCCAATACATTATCCTTTCCCCTGTGTAATTACCTTAACAAGCTCCAGCTGTTTTTATTCTCAGAAGGTTTACTCCCTGATATACAGCTGCCTACCCCCTTCTTAAGTGCAGGTCCTAAATGAGCTTTTTTCTCTGTTCCCTCACCACAATCCAGATTCTTTGGTGATTTACCTGTACAGTAACCATACCGGGAAGTTCTTAATTTATTAAGCTACTGCTTTTCTTAATCTCAGTGGAGATATTTACTGATAAACAGCTAACTACGCAGCATGTTCATGTCTTTCCTAAATGAGCTTTTATCTCTCTCCCCTCACCACAAATCAGATTCTTCTGAGGAGTTTCCAGTACATTATCCTTTCCCCTGTGTAATTACCTTAACGATGTCCAGCTGTTTTTATTCTCAGAAGGTTTACTCCCTGATATACAGCTGCCTACCCCCTTCGTAAGTGCAGGTCCTAAATGAGCTTTTTTCTCTGTTCCCTCACCAGAATCCCGATTCTTTTGGGGAGTTACCAGTACAGTAACCATACCAGGAAGTACTTAATTTTTTAAGCTACTGCGTTTCTTAATCTCAGTGGAGATATTTACTGATAAACAGCTACCTACGCAGCATGTACATGTCGTTCCTTAATGAG
This sequence comes from Perognathus longimembris pacificus, assembly GCF_023159225.1. Classification (NCBI taxonomy): domain Eukaryota; kingdom Metazoa; phylum Chordata; class Mammalia; order Rodentia; family Heteromyidae; genus Perognathus; species Perognathus longimembris. The sequence goes on along the minus strand of NW_025961187.1, from coordinate 46,862 downwards.
CTTTTATTTCTCTCCCCTCACCACAAATCAGATTCTTCTGAGGAGTTCCCAGTACATTATCCTTTCCCCTGTGTAATTACCTTAACAAGCTCCAGCTGTTTTTATTCTCAGAAGGTTTACTCCCTGATATACAGCTGCCTACCCCCTTCGTAAGTGCAGGTCCTAAATGAGCTTTTTTCTCTGTTCCCTCACCACAATCCAGATTCTTTTGTAGAGTTACCAGTACAGTAACCATACCAGGAAGTACTTAATTTATTAAGCTACTGCTTTTCTTAATCTCAGTGGAGATATTTACTGATAAACAGCTACCTATGCAGCATGTTCATGTCGTTCCTAAATGAGCTTTTATCTCTCTCCCCTCACCACAAATCAGATTCTTCTGAGGAGTTCCCAGTACATTATCCTTTCCCCTGTGTAATTACCTTAACAAGCTCCAGCTGTTTTTATTCTCAGAAGGTTGACTCCCTGATATACAGCTGCCTACCCCCTTCGTAAGTGCAGGTCCTAAATGACCTTTTTTCTCTGTTCCCTCACCACAATCCAGATTCTTTTGGGGAGTTACCAGTACCGTAACCATACCAGGAAGTATTAATTTATTAAGCTTCTGCTTTTCTTAATCTCAGTGGAGATATTTACATATAAATAGCTAACTACGCAGCATGTTCATGTCGTTCCGAAATGAGCTTTTGTCTCTCTCCCCTCACCACAAATCAGATTCTTCTCGGGAGTTCCCAGTACATTATCCTTTCCCCTGTGTAATTACCTTAAGAAGCTCCAGCTGTTTTTATTCTCAGAAGGTTTACTCCCTGATATACAGCTGCCTACCCCCTTCGTAAGTGCAGGTCCTAAATGAGCTTTTTTCTCTGTTCCCTCGCCACAATCCAGATTGTTTTGGGGAGTTACCAGTACAGTAACCATACCAGGAAGTACTTAATTTATTAAGCTACTGCTTTTCTTAATCTCAGTGGAGATATTTACTGATAAACAGCTACCTACGCAGCATGTTCATGTCGTTCCTAAATGAGCTTTTATCTCTCTCCCCTCACCTCAAATCAGATTCTTCTGAGGAGTTCCCAGTACATTATCCTTTCCGCTGTGCAATTACCTTAACAAGCTCCAGCTGTTTTTATTCTCAGAAGGTTTAATCCCTGATATACAGCTGCCTATCCCCTTCGTAAGTGCAGGTCCTACATGAGCTTTTTTCTCTGTTCCCTCACCACAATCCAGATTCTTTAATGGAGTTACCAGTACAGTAACCATACCAGGAAGTACTTACTTTATTAAGCTACTGCTTTTCTTAATCTCAGTGGAGATATTTACTGATAAACTGCTACCTACACAGCATGTTCATATAGTTCCTAAATGAGCTTTTATCCCTCTCCCCTCACCACAAATCAGATTCTTCTGAGGAGTTCCCAGTACATTATCCTTTCCCCTGTGTAATTACCTTAACGATGTCCAGCTGTTTTTATTCTCAGAAGGTTTACTCCCTGATATACAGCTGCCTACCCCCTTCGTAAGTGCAGGTCCTAAATGAGCTTTTTTCTCTGTTCCCTCACCAGAATCCCGATTCTTTTGGGGAGTTACCAGTACAGTAACCATACCAGGAAGTACTTAATTTATTAAGCTACTGCGTTTCTTAATCTCAGTGGAGATATTTACTGATAAACAGCTACCTACGCAGCATGTACATGTCGTTCCTTAATGAGCTTTTATTTCTCTCCCCTCACCACAAATCAGATTCTTCTGAGGAGTTCCCAGTACATTATCCTTTCCCCTGTGTAATTACCTTAACAAGCTCCAGCTGTTTTTATTCTCAGAAGGTTTACTCCCTGATATACAGCTGCCTACCCCCTTCGTAAGTGCAGGTCCTAAATGAGCTTTTTTCTCTGTTCCCTCACCACAATCCAGATTCTTTTGTAGAGTTACCAGTACAGTAACCATACCAGGAAGTACTTAATTTATTAAGCTACTGCTTTTCTTAATCTCAGTGGAGATATTTACTGATAAACAGCTACCTACGCAGCATGTTCATGTCGTTCCTAAATGAGCTTTTATCTCTCTCCCCTCACCACAAATCAGATTCTTCTGAGGAGTTCCCAGTACATTATCCTTTCCCCTGTGTAATTACCTTAACAAGCTCCAGCTGTTTTTATTCTCAGAAGGTTGACTCCCTGATATACAGCTGCCTACCCCCTTCGTAAGTGCAGGTCCTAAATGACCTTTTTTCTCTGTTCCCTCACCACAATCCAGATTCTTTTGGGGAGTTACCAGTACAGTAACCATACCAGGAAGTATTAATTTATTAAGCTTCTGCTTTTCTTAATCTCAGTGGAGATATTTACATATAAATAGCTAACTACGCAGCATGTTCATGTCGTTCCGAAATGAGCTTTTGTCTCTCTCCCCTCACCACAAATCAGATTCTTCTGGGGAGTTCCCAGTACATTATCCTTTCCCCTGTGTAATTACCTTAAGAAGCTCCAGCTGTTTTTATTCTCAGAAGGTTTACTCCCTGATATACAGCTGCCTACCCCCTTCGTAAGTGCAGGTCCTAAATGAGCTTTTTTCTCTGTTCCCTCGCCACAATCCAGATTGTTTTGGGGAGTTACCAGTACAGTAACCATACCAGGAAGTACTTAATTTATTAAGCTACTGCTTTTCTTAATCTCAGTGGAGATATTTACTGATAAACAGCTACCTACGCAGCATGTTCATGTCGTTCCTAAATGAGCTTTTATCTCTCTCCCCTCACCTCAAATCAGATTCTTCTGAGGAGTTCCCAGTACATTATCCTTTCCCCTGTGCAATTACCTTAACAAGCTCCAGCTGTTTTTATTCTCAGAAGGTTTAATCCCTGATATACAGCTGCCTATCCCCTTCGTAAGTGCAGGTCCTACATGAGCTTTTTTCTCTGTTCCCTCACCACAATCCAGATTCTTTAATGGAGTTACCAGTACAGTAACCATACCAGGAAGTACTTACTTTATTAAGCTACTGCTTTTCTTAATCTCAGTGGAGATATTTACTGATAAACTGCTACCTACACAGCATGTTCATATAGTTCCTAAATGAGCTTTTATCCCTCTCCCCTCACCACAAATCAGATTCTTCTGAGGAGTTCCCAGTACATTATCCTTTCCCCTATTTAATTACCTTAACAAGCTCCAGCTGTTTTTATTCTCAGAAGGTTTACTTCCTGATATACAGCTGCCTACCCCCTTCGTAAGTGCAGGTCCTAAATGAGCTTTTTTCTCTGTTCCCTCACCACAATCCAGATTCTTTGGTGATTTACCTGTACAGTAACCATACCTGGAAGTTCTTAATTTATTAAGCTACTGCTTTTCTTAAACTCAGTGGAGATATTTACTGATAAACAGCTAACTACGCAGCATGTTCATGTCTTTCCTAAATGAGCTTTTATCTCTCTCCCCTCACCACAAATCAGATTCTTCTGAGGAGTTCCCAGTACATTATTGTTTCCCCTGTGTAATTACCTTAACGATGTCCAGCTGTTTTTATTCTCAGAAGGTTTACTCCCTGATATACAGCTGCCTACCCCCTTCGTAAGTGCAGGTCCTAAATGAGCTTTTTTCTCTGTTCCCTCAAAACAATCCAAATTTTTTGGGGGAGTTACCAGTACAGTAACCATACGAGGAAGTACTTAATTTATTAAGCTACTGCTTTTCTTAATGTCAGTGGAGATATTTACTGATAAACAGCTACCTACGCAGCATTTTCATGTCGTTCCTAAATGAGGATTTATCTCTCGCCCCTCACCACAAATCAGATTCTTCTGAGGAGTTCCCAGTACATTATCCTTTCCTCTGTGTAATTACCTTACCAAACTCCAGCTGTTTTTATTCTCAGAAGGTTTACTCCTTGATATACAGCTGCCTACCCCCTTCGTAAGTGCAGGTCCTAAATGAGCTTTTTTCTCTGTTCCCTCACCAGAATCCAGATTCTTTTGGGGAGTTACCAGTACAGTAAGCATACCAGGAAGTACTTAATTTATTAAGCTACTGCCTTTCTTAATCTCAGTGGAGATATTTACTGATAAACAGATAACTACACAGTATGTTCATGTCGTTCCTAAATGAGCTTTTTTCTCTGTTCCCTCACCACAATCCAGATTCTTTTGGGGAGTTTCCAGTACAGAATCCATACCAGGAAGTACTTAATTTATTAAGCTACTGCTTTTCTTAATCTCAGTGGAGATATTCACTGATAAACAGCTACGTATGCAGCATGTTCATGTCGTTCCTAAATGAGCTTTTATCTCTTTCCCCTCACCACAAATCAGATTCTTCTGAGGAGTTCCCAGTACATTATCCTTTACCCTGTGTAATTACCTTAACAAGCTCCAGCTGTTTTTATTCTCACAAGCGATACTCCCTGATATACAGCTGCCTACCCCCTTCGTAAGTGCAGGTCCTAAATGAGCTCTTTTCTCTGTTCCCTCACCACAATCCAGATTCTTTTGGGGAGTTACCAGTACAGTAACCATACCAGGAAGTACTTAATTTATGAAGCTACTGCTTTTCTTAATCTCAGTGTAGATATTTACTGATAAACAGCTACCTACGCAGCATGTTCATATCGTTCCTAAATGAGCTTTTATCTCTCTTCCCTCACCATAAATCAGATTCTTCTGAGGAGTTCCCAGTACATTATCCTTTCCAATGTGTAATTACCTTAAGAAGCTCCAGCTGTTTTTATTCTCAGAAGGTTTACTCCCTGATATACAACTGCCTACCCCCTTCGTAAGTGCAGGTCCTAAATGAGCTTTTTTCTCTGTTCCCTCACCAGAATCCAGATTCTTTTGGGGAGTTACCAGTACAGTAACCATACCAGGTAGTACTTAATTTATTAAGCTACTGCTTTTCTTAATCTCAGTGGAAATATTTACTGATGAACACCTACGTATGCAGCATGTTCATGTCGTTCCTAAATGAGCTTTTATCTCTCTCCCCTCACCACAAATCAGATTCTTCTGAGGAGTTCCCAGTACATTATCCTTTCCCCTGTGTACTTAGCTTAACAAGCTCCATCTGTTTTTATTCTCAGAAACGATACTCCCTGATATACAGCTGCCTACCCCCTTCGTAAGTGCTGGTCCTATATGAGCTTTTTTCTCTGTTCCCTCACCACAATCCAGATTCTTTTGGGCAGTTACCAGTACAGTAACCATACCAGGAAGTACTTAATTTATTAAGCTACTGCTTTTCTTAATCTCAGTGGAGATATTTACTGTATAAACAGCTATGTACGCAGCATGTTCATGTCGTTCCTAAATGAGCTTTTATCTCTCTCCCCTCACCACAAATCAGATTCTTCTGAGGAGTTCCCAGTACATAATCCTTTGCCCCGTGTAATTACTTTAACAAGCTCCAGCTGTTTTTATATTCAGAATGTTTACTCCCTGATATACAGCTGCCTACCCCCTTCGTAAGTGCAGGTCCTAAATGAGCTTTTTTCTCTGTTCCCTCACCACAATCCAGATTCTTTTGGGGAGTTACCAGTACAGTAACCATACCAGAAAGTAATTAATTTATTAAGCTACTGCTTTTCTTAATCTCAGTGGAGATATTTACTGATAAACAGCTACCTACGCAGCATGTTCATGTCCTTCCTAAATGAGCTTTTTTCTCTCTCCCCTCACCACAAATCAGATATTTCTGAGGAGTTCCCAGTACATTATCCTTTCTCCTGTGTAATTACCTTAACAAGCTCCAGCTGTTTTTATTCTGAGAAGGTTTACTCCCTGATATACTGCTGCCTACCCCCTTCGTAAGTGCAGGTCCTAAATGAGCTTTTTTCTCTGTTCCCTCACCACATTCCAGATTCTTTTGGGGAGTTTCCAGTACAGTATCCATACCAGGAAGTACTTAATTTATTAAGCTACTGCTTTTCTTAATCTCAGTGGAGATATTTACTGATAAACAGCTACCTACGCAGCATGTTCATATCGTTCCTAAATGAGATTTTATCTCTCTTCCCTCACCATAAATCAGATTCTTCTGAGGAGTTCCCAGTACATTATCCTTTCCAATGTGTAATTACCTTAAGAAGCTCCAGCTGTTTTTATTCTCAGAAGGTTTACTCCCTGATATACAACTGCCTACCCCCTTCGTAAGTGCAGGTCCTAAATGAGCTTTTTTCTCTGTTCCCTCACCAGAATCCAGATTCTTTTGGGGAGTTACCAGTACAGTAACCATACCAGGTAGTACTTAATTTATTAAGCTACTGCTTTTCTTAATCTCAGTGGAAATATTTACTGATGAACACCTACGTATGCAGCATGTTCATGTCGTTCCTAAATGAGCTTTTATCTCTCTCCCCTCACCACACATCAGATTCTTCTGAGGAGTTCCCAGTACATTATCCTTTCCCCTGTGTACTTAGCTTAACAAGCTCCATCTGTTTTTATTCTCAGAAACGATACTCCCTGATATACAGCTGCCTACCCCCTTCGTAAGTGCTGGTCCTATATGAGCTTTTTTCTCTGTTCCCTCACCACAATCCAGATTCTTTTGGGGAGTTACCAGTACAGTAACCATACCAGGAAGTACTTAATTTATTAAGCTACTGCTTTTCTTAATCTCAGTGGAGATATTTACTGATAAACAGCTACGTACGCAGCATGTTCATGTCGTTCCTAAATGAGCTTTTATCTCTCTCCCCTCACCAGAAATCAGATGCTTCTGAGGAGTTCCCAGTACATTATCCTTTCCCCTGTGTAATTACCTTAACAAGCTCCAGCTGTTTTTATTCTCAGAAGGTTTACTCCCTGATATACAGCTGCCTACCCCCTTCGTAAGTGCAGGTCCTAAATGAGCTTTTTCTCTGTTCCCTCACCACAATCCAGATTCTTTTGGGGAGTTACCAGTACAGTAACCATACCAGGAAGTACTTAATTTATTAAGCTCCTGCTTTTCTTAATCTCAGTGGAGATATTTACTGATAAACAGCTACCTACGCAGCAAGTTCATTTCGTTCCTAAATGAGCTTTTATCTCTCTCCCCTCACCACAAATCAGATTCTTCTGAGGAGTTCCAAGTACATTATCCTTTCCCCTGTGTAATTACCTTAACAAGCTCCAGCTGTTTTTATTCTCAGAAGGTTTACTTCCTGATTTAGAGCTGCCTACACCCTTCGTAAGTGCAGGTCCTAAATGAGCTTTTTTCTCTGTTCCCTCAACACAATCCAGATTCTCTTGGGGAGTTACCAGTACAGTAACCATACCAGGAAGTACTTAATTTATTAAGCTACTGCTTTTCTTAATCTCAGTGGAGATATTTACTGATAAACAGCTACCTACGCAGCATGTTCATGACGTTCCTAAATGAGCTTTTATCTCTCTCCCCTCACCACAAATCAGATTCTTCTGAGGAGTTTCCAGTACATTATCCTTTCCAATGTGTAATTACCATAAGAAGCTCCAGCTGTTTTTATTCTCAGAAGGTTTACTCCCTGATATACAACTGCCTAACCCCTTCGTAAGTTCAGGTCCTAAATGAGCTTTTTTCTCTGTTCCCTCACCACAATCCAGATTCTTTTGGGGAGTTACCAGTACAATAACCATACCAGGAAGTACTTAATTTATTAAGCTACTGCTTTTCTTAATCTCAGTGGAGATATTTACTGATAAACAGCTACCTACGCAGCATGTTCATGTCGTTCCTAAATGAGCTTTTATCTCTCTCCCCTCACCACAAATCAGATTCTTCTGAGGAGTTCCCAGTAAATTAACCTTTCCCCTGTGTAATTACCTTAACAGGCTCCAGCTGTTTTTATTCTCAGAAGGTTTACTCCCTGATATACAGCTGCCTACCCCCTTCGAAAGTGCAGGTCCTAAATGAGCTTTTTTCTCTGTTCCCTCACCACCATCCAGATTCTTTCGGGGAGTTACCAGTACAGTAGCCATACCAGGAAGTACTTAATTTATTAAGCTACTGCTTTTCTTAATCTCATTGGAGATATTTACTGATAAACAGCTACCTACGCAGCATGTTCATGTCGTTCCTAAATGAGCTTTTATCTCTCTCCCTTCACCACAAATCAGATTCTTCTGAGGAGTTCCCAGTACATTATCCTTTCCCTTGTGTAATTACCTTAACAAGCTCCAGCTGTTTTTATTCTCAGAAGGTTTACTCCCTGATATACAGCTGCCTACCCCCTTCGTAAGTGCATGTCTTAAATGAGCTTTTTTCTCTGTTCCCTCACCACAATCCAGATTCTTTTGGGGAGTTACCAGTACAGTGTCCATACCAGGAAGTACTTAATTTATTAAGCTACTGCTTTTCCTAATCTCAGTGGAGATATTTACTGATAAATTGCTATGTATGCAGCATGTACACGTCGTTCCTAAATGAGCTTTTATCTCTCTCCCCTCGTCACAAATCAGATTCTTCTGAGGAGTTCCCAGTACATTATCCTTTCCCCTGTGTAATTAACTAAACAAGCTCCAGCTGTTTTTATTCTCAGAAGGTTTACTCCCTGATATACAGCTGCCTACCCCCTTCGTAAGTGCAGGTCCTAAATGAGCTTTTTTCTCTGTTCCCTCACCACAATCCAGATTCTTTTGGGTAGTTACCAGTACAGTAACCATACCAGGAAGTACTTAATTTATTAAGCTACTGCTTTTCTTAATCTCAGTGGAGATATTTACTGATAAACAGCTACCTACGCAGCATGTTCATGTCGTTTCTAAATGAGCTTTTATCTCTCTCCCCTCACCACGAATCAGATTCTTCTGAGGAGTTCCCAGTACATTATCCTTTCCCCTTTGTAATTACCTTAACATGCTCCAGCTGCTTTTATTCTCAGAAGGTTTACTCCCTGATATACAGCTGCCTACCCCCTTCGTAAGTGCAGGTCCTAAATGACCTTTTTTCTCTGTTCCCTCACCACAATCCAGATTCTTTTGGGGAGTTACCAGTACAGTAACCATACCAGGAAGTATTAATTTATTAAGCTTCTGCTTTTCTTAATCTCAGTGGAGATATTTACATATAAATAGCTAACTACGCAGCATGTTAATGTCGTTCCGAAATGAGCTTTTGTCTCTCTCCCCTCACCACAAATCAGATTCTTCTGGGGAGTTCCCAGTACATTATCCTTTCCCCTGTGTAATTACCTTAAGAAGCTCCAGCTGTTTTTATTCTCAGAAGGTTTACTCCCTGATATACAGCTGCCTACCCCCTTCGTAAGTGCAGGTCCTAAATGAGCTTTTTTCTCTGTTCCCTCGACACAATCCAGATTGTTTTGGGGAGTTACCAGTACAGTAACCATACCAGGAAGTACTTAATTTATTAAGCTACTGCTTTTCTTAATCTCAGTGGAGATATTTACTGATAAACAGCTACCTACGCAGCATGTTCATGTCGTTCCTAAATGAGCTTTTATCTCTCTCCCCTCACCTCAAATCAGATTCTTCTGAGGAGTTCCCAGTACATTATCCTTTCCCCTGTGCAATTACCTTAACAAGCTCCAGCTGTTTTTATTCTCAGAAGGTTTAATCCCTGATATACAGCTGCCTATCCCCTTCGTAAGTGCAGGTCCTACATGAGCTTTTTTCTCTGTTCCCTCACCACAATCCAGATTCTTTAATGGAGTTACCAGTACAGTAACCATACCAGGAAGTACTTACTTTATTAAGCTACTGCTTTTCTTAATCTCAGTGGAGATATTTACTGATAAACAGCTACCTACACAGCATGTTCATATCGTTATTAATGAGCTTTTATCCCTCTCCCCTCACCACAAATCAGATTCTTCTGAGGAGTTCCCAGTACATTATCCTTTCCCCTATTTAATTACCTTAACAAGCTCCAGCTGTTTTTATTCTCAGAAGGTTTACTTCCTGATATACAGCTGCCTACCCCCTTCGTAAGTGCAGGTCCTAAATGAGCTTTTTTCTCTGTTCCCTCACCACAATCCAGATTCTTTGGTGATTTACCTGTACAGTAACCATACCTGGAAGTTCTTAATTTATTAAGCTACTGCTTTTCTTAAACTCAGTGGAGATATTTACTGATAAACAGCTAACTACGCAGCATGTTCATGTCTTTCCTAAATGAGCTTTTATCTCTCTCCCCTCACCACAAATCAGATTCTTCTGAGGAGTTCCCAGTACATTATCGTTTCCCCTGTGTAATTACCTTAACGATGTCCAGCTGTTTTTATTCTCAGAAGGTTTACTCCCTGATATACAGCTGCCTACCCCCTTCGTAAGTGCAGGTCCTAAATGAGCTTTTTTCTCTGTTCCCTCAAAACAATCCAAATTTTTTGGGGGAGGTACCAGTACAGTAACCATACGAGGAAGTACTTAATTTATTAAGCTACTGCTTTTCTTAATGTCAGTGGAGATATTTACTGATAAACAGCTACCTACGCAGCATTTTCATGTCGTTCCTAAATGAGGTTTTATCTCTCGCCCCTCACCACAAATCAGATTCTTCTGAGGAGTTCCCAGTACATTATCCTTTCCCCTGTGTAATTACCTTACCAAACTCCAGCTGTTTTTATTCTCAGAAGGTTTACTCCTTGATATACAGCTGCCTACCCCCTTCGTAAGTGCAGGTCCTAAATGAGCTTTTTTCTCTGTTCCCTCACCAGAATCCAGATTCTTTTGGGGAGTTACCAGTACAGTAAGCATACCAGGAAGTACTTAATTTATTAAGCTACTGCCTTTCTTAATCTCAGTGGAGATATTTACTGATAAACAGATAACTACACAGCATGTTCATGTCGTTCCTAAATGAGCTTTTTTCTCTGTTCCCTCACCACAATCCAGATTCTTTTGGGGAGTTTCCAGTACAGTATCCATACCAGGAAGTACTTAATTTATTAAGCTACTGCTTTTCTTAATCTCAGTGGAGATAATTACTGATAAACAGCTACGTATGCAGCATGTTCATGTCGTTCCTAAATGAGCTTTTATCTCTTTCCCCTCACCACAAATCAGATTCTTCTGAGGAGTTCCCAGTACATTATCCTTTACCCTGTGTAATTACCTTAACAAGCTCCAGCTGTTTTTATTCTCACAAGCGATACTCCCTGATATACAGCTGCCTACCCCCTTCGTAAGTGCAGGTCCTAAATGAGCTTTTTTCTCTGTTCCCTCACCACAATCCAGATTCTTTTGGGGAGTTACCAGTACAGTAACCATACCAGGAAGTACTTAATTCATGAAGCTACTGCTTTTCTTAATCTCAGTGGAGATATTTACTGATAAACAGCTACCTACGCAGCATGTTCATATCGTTCCTAAATGAGCTTTTATCTCTCTTCCCTCACCATAAATCAGATTCTTCTGAGGAGTTCCCAGTACATTATCCTTTCCAATGTGTAATTACCTTAAGAAGCTCCAGCTGTTTTTATTCTCAGAAGGTTTACTCCCTGATATACAACTGCCTACCCCCTTCGTAAGTGCAGGTCCTAAATGAGCTTTTTTCTCTGTTCCCTCACCAGAATCCAGATTCTTTTGGGGAGTTACCAGTACAGTAACCATACCAGGAAGTACTTAATTTATTAAGCTACTGCTTTTCTTAAACTCAGTGGAGATATTTACTGATAAACAGCTACGTACGCAGCATGTTCATGTCGTTCCTAAATGAGCTTTTATCTCTCTCCCCTCACCACAAATCAGATTCTTCTGAGGAGTTCCCAGTACATAATCCTTTGTCCCGTGTAATTACTTTAACAAGCTCCAGCTGTTTTTATATTCAGAATGTTTACTCCCTGATATACAGCTGCCTACCCCCTTCGTAAGTGCAGGTCCTAAATGAGCTTTTTTCTCTGTTCCCTCACCACAATCCAGATTCTTTTGGGGAGTTACCAGTACAGTAACCATACCAGAAAGTAATTAATTTATTAAGCTACTGCTTTTCTTAATCTCAGTGGAGATATTTACTGATAAACAGCTACCTACGCAGCATGTTCATGTCCTTCCTAAATGAGCTTTTTTCTCTCTCCCCTCACCACAAATCAGATATTTCTGAGGAGTTCCCAGTACATTATCCTTTCTCCTGTGTAATTACCTTAACAAGCTCCAGCTGTTTTTATTCTGAGAAGGTTTACTCCCTGATATACTGCTGCCTACCCCTTTCGTAAGTGCAGGTCCTAAATGAGCTTTTTTCTCTGTTCCCTCACCACATTCCAGATTCTTTTGGGGAGTTTCCAGTACAGTATCCATACCAGGAAGTACTTAATTTATTAAGCTACTGCTTTTCTTAATCTCAGTGGAGATATTTACTGATAAACAGCTACGTATGCAGCATGTTCATGTCGTTCCTAAATGAGCTTTTATCTCTTTCCCCTCACCACAAATCAGATTCTTCTGAGGAGTTCCCAGTACATTATCCTTTACCCTGTGTAATTACCTTAACAAGCTCCAGCTGTTTTTATTCTCACAAGCGATACTCCCTGATATACAGCTGCCTACCCCCTTCGTAAGTGCAGGTCCTAAATGAGCTTTTTTCTCTGTTCCCTCACCACAATCCAGATTCTTTTGGGGAGTTACCAGTACAGTAACCATACCAGGAAGTACTTAATTTATGAAGCTACTGCTTTTCTTAATCTCAGTGGAGATATTTACTGATAAACAGCTACCTACGCAGCATGTTCATATCGTTCCTAAATGAGCTTTTATCTCTCTTCCCTCACCATAAATCAGATTCTTCTGAGGATTTCCCAGTACATTATCCTTTCCAATGTGTAATTACCTTAAGAAGCTCCAGCTGTTTTTATTCTCAGAAGGTTTACTCCCTGATATACAACTGCCTACCCCCTTCGTAAGTGCAGGTCCTAAATGAGCTTTTTTCTCTGTTCCCTCACCAGAATCCAGATTCTTTTGGGGAGTTTCCAGTACAGTAAGCATACCAGGAAGTACTTAGTTTATTAAGCTACTGCTTTTCTTAATCTCAGTGGAGATATTTACTGATAAACAGCTACATAAGCAGCATGTTCATGTCGTTCCTAAATGAGCTTTTATCTCTCTCCCCTCACCACAAATCAGATTCTTCTGAGGCGTTCCCAGTACATTATCCTTTCAACTGTGTAATTACCTTAACAAGCTCCTGCTGTTGTTATTCTCAGAACGGATACTCCCAGATATACAGCTGCCTACCCCCTTCGTAAGTGCAGGTCCTAAATGAGCTTTTTTCTCTGTTCCCTCACCACAATCCAGATTCTTTTGGGCAGTTACCAGTACAGTAACCATACCAGGAAGTACTTAATTTATTAAGCTACTGCTTTTCTTAATCTCACTGGAGATATTTACTGATAAACAGCTACCTATGCAGCATTTACATGTCGTTCTTAAATGAGCTTTTATCTCTCTCCCCTCACTACAAATCAGATTCTTCTCAGGAGTTCCAAGTACATTATCCTTTCCCCTGTGTAATTACCTTAACTAGCTCCAGGTGTTTTTATTCTCAGAAGGGATACTCCCTGATATACAGCTGCCTACCCCCTTCATAAGTGCAGGTCGTAAATGAGCTTTTTTCGCTGTTCCCTCACCAGAATCCAGATTCTTTTGGGGAGTTACCAGTACAGTAACCATACCAGGAAGGACTTAATTTATGAAGCTACTGCTTTTCTTAATCTCAGTGGAGATATTTACTGATAAACAGCTACCTACGCAGCATGTTCATGACGTTCCTAAATGAGCTTTTATCTCTATCCCCTCACCACGAATCAGATTTTTCTGAGGGGTTCCCCGTACATTATCCTTTCCCCTGTGTAATTACCTTAACAAGCTCCAGCTGTTTTTATTCTCAGAAGGTTTACTCCCTGATATACAGCTGCCTACCCCCTTTGTAAGTGCAGGTCCTAAATGAGCTTTTTTCTCTGTTCCCTCACCACAATCCAGATTCTTTTGGGGAGTTTCCAGTACAGTAACCATACCAGCAAATACTTAATTTATGAAGCCACTGCTTTTCTTAATCTCAGTTGAGATATTTACTGATAAACAGCTACCTACGCAGCATGTTCATGTCGTTTCTAAATGAGCTTTTATCTCTCTCCCCTCACCACAAATCAGATTCTTCTGAGGATTTCCCCGTACATTATCCTTTCCCCTGTGTAATTACCTAAACAAGCTCCCGCTGTTTTTATTCTGAGAAGGTTTACTCCCTGATATACAGCTGCCTACCCCTTCGTAAGTGCAGCTCTTAAATGAGATTATTTCTCTGTTCCCTCACCACAATCCAGATTCTTTAGGGGAGTTACCAGTACAGTAACCATACCAGGAAGGACTTAATTTATTAAGCTACTGCTTTTCTTAATCTCAGTGTAGATATTTACTGATAAACAGCTACCTACTCAGCATGTTCATGTCCGTCCTAAATGAGCTTTTATCTCTCTCCCGTCACCACAAATCAGATTCTTCTGAAGAGTTTCCCAGTACATTATCGTTTCCCCTGTGTAATTACCTTAACAAGCTCCAGCTGTTTTTATTCTCAGATGGGATACTCCCTGATATACAGCTGGCTACCCCCTTCGTAAGTGCAGGTCCTAAATGAGCTTTTTTCGCTGTTCCCTCACCACAATCCAGATTCTTTTGGGAGTTACCAGTACAGTAACCATACCAGGAAGTACTTAACTTCTTAAGCTACTGCTTTTCTTAATCTCAGTGGAGATATTTACTGATAAACAGCTACCTTCGCAGCATGTTCATGTCGTTCCTAAATGAGCTTTTATCTCTCTCCCATCAATACAAATCAGATTCTTCTGAAGAGTTCCCAGTACAATATCCTTTCCCCTGTGAAATTACATTAACATGCTCCAGCTGTTTTTATTCTCAGAAGGTTTACTCCCTGATATACTGCCGCCTACCCCCTTCATAAGAGCAGGTCCTAAATGAGCTTTTTTCTCTGTTCCCTCACCACAATCCAGATTCTTTTGGGGAGTTAGCAGTACAGTAAGCATACCAGGAAGTACTTAATTTATTAAGCTACCGCTTTTCTTAATCTCAGTGGAGACATTTACTGATAAACAGCTACTGACGCAGCATGTTCATGTCGGTCCTAAATGAGCTTTTATCTCTCTACCCTCACCACAAATCAGATTCTTCTGAGGAGTTCCCAGTACATTATCCTTTCCCCTGTGTAATTACCTTAACAATCTCCAGCTGTTTTTATTCTCAGAAGGTTTACTCCCTGATATACAGCTGCCTACCCCCTTCGTAAGTGCAGGTCCTAAATGAGCTTTTTCTCTGTTCCCTCACCACAATACAGATTCTTTTGGGAAGTTACCAGTACAGTAACCATACGAGGAAGTACTTAGTGTATTAAGCTACTGCTTTTCTTAATCTCAGTGGAGATATTTACTGATAAACAGCTACCTAAGCAGCATGTACATGTCGTTCATAAATGAGCTTTTATCTCTCTACCCTCACCACAAATCAGATTGTTCTGAGGAGTTCCCAGTACATTATTCTTTCCCCTGTGTAATTACCTTAACAAGCTCCAGGTGTTTTTATTCTCAGAAGGTTTACTCCCTGATATACAGCTGCCTACCCCCTTCGTATGCGCAGGTCCTTTATGAGCTTTTTTCTCTGTTCCCTCAAAACAATCCAGATTCTTTTGGGGAGTTACCAGTACAGTAACCATACCAGGAAGTACTTAATTTATTAAGCTACTGCTTTTCTTAATCTCAGTGGAGATATTTACTGAAAAACAGCTACCTACGCAGCATGTTCATGTCGTTCCTAAATGAGCTTTGATCTCTCTTCCCTCACCACAAATCAGATTCTTCTGAGGAGTTCCAAGTACATTATCCTTTCCCCTGTGTAATTACCTTAACAAGCCCCAGCTGTTTTTATTCTCAGAAGGGATACTCCCTGATATACAGCTGCCTAACCCCTTCGTAAGTGCAGGTCTTAAATGAGCTTTTTTCTCTGTTCCCTCACCACAATCCAGATTCTTTTGGGGAGTTCCTAGTACAGGAACCATACCAGGAAGTCCTTAATTTATTAAGCTACTGCTTTTGTTAATCTCAGTGGAGATATTTACTGATAAACACCTACCTATGCAGCATGTTCAAGGCGTTCCTAAATGAGCTTTTATCTCTCTCCCCTCACCACAAATCAGATTCTTCTGAGGAGTTCCCAGTACAGTAACCATACCAGGAAGTACTTAATTTATTAAGCTACTGCTTTTCTTAATCTCAGTGGAGATATTTACTGATAAACAGCTACCTATGCAGCATGTTCATGTCGTTCCTAAATGAGCTTTTATCTCTCTCCCCTCACCACAAATCAGATTCTTCTGAGGAGCTCCCAGTACATTATCCTTTCCCCTGTGTAATTACCTTAAGAAGCTCCAGCTGTTTTTATTCACAGAAGGGATACTCCCTGATATACAGCTGCCTACCACCTTCGTAAGTGCAGGTCCTAAGTGAGCTTTTTTCTATGTTCCCTCACAACAATCCAGATTCTTTTGGGGAGTTACCAGTACAGTAACAATACCAGCAAGTACTTAATTTATTAAGCTACTGCTTTTCTTAATCTCAGTGGAGATATTTACCTACAAACAGCTACCTACTCAGCATGTTCATGTCGTTCCTAAATGAGCTTTTATCTCTCTCCCCTCACCACAAATCAGATTCTGCTGAGGAGTTCCCAGCACAGTAACCATACCAGGAAGTACTTAATTTATTAAGCTACTGCTTTTCTTAATCTCAGTAGAGATATTTACCTTGAAACAGCTACCTACTAAGCATGTTCATGTCGTTCATAAATGAGCTTTTATCTCTCTCCCCTCACCACAAATCAGATTCTTCTGAGGAGTTCCCAGTATATTATCCTTTCCCCTTTCTAATTACCTTAACAAGCTCCAGCTTTATTGATTCTTGAAGGTTTACTCCCTGATATAAAGCTGCCTACCCCCTTCGTAAGTGCAAGTCATAAATGAACCTTTTTCTCTGTTCCCTCACCACAATCCAGATTCTTTTGGGGAGTTACCAGTACAGTATCCATACCAGGAAGTACTTAATTTATTAAGCTACTGCTTTTCTTAATCTCAGTGGAAATATTTACTGATGAACACCTACGTATGCAGCATGTTCATGTCGTTCCTAAATGAGCTTTTATCTCTCTCCCCTCACCACAAATCAGATTCTTCTGAGGAGTTCCCAGTACATTATCCTTTCCCCTGTGTACTTAGCTTAACAAGCTCCATCTGTTTTTATTCTCAGAAACGATACTCCCTGATATACAGCTGCCTACCCCCTTCGTAAGTGCTGGTCCTATATGAGCTTTTTTCTCTGTTCCCTCACCACAATCCAGATTCTTTTGGGGAGTTACCAGTACAGTAACCATACCAGGAAGTACTTCATTTATTAAGCTACTGCTTTTCTTAATCTCAGTGGAGATATTTACTGATAAACAGCTACGTACGCAGCATGTTCATGTCGTTCCTAAATGAGCTTTTATCTCTCTCCCCTCACCAGAAATCAGATGATTCTGAGGAGTTCCCAGTACATTATCCTTTCCCCTGTGTAATTACCTTAACAAGCTCCAGCTGTTTTTATTCTCAGAAGGTTTACTCCCTGATATACAGCTGCCTACCCCCTTCGTAAGTGCAGGTCCTAAATGAGCTTTTTCTCTGTTCCCTCACCACAATCCAGATTCTTTTGGGGAGTTACCAGTACAGTAACCATACCAGGAAGTACTTAATTTATTAAGCTCCTGCTTTTCTTAATCTCAGTGGAGATATTTACTGATAAACAGCTACCTACGCAGCATGTTCATGTCCTTCCTAAATGAGCTTTTTTCTCTCTCCCCTCACCACAAATCAGATATTTCTGAGGAGTTCCCAGTACATTATCCTTTCTCCTGTGTAATTACCTTAACAAGCTCCAGCTGTTTTTATTCTGAGAAGGTTTACTCCCTGATATACTGCTGCCTACCCCCTTCGTAAGTGCAGGTCCTAAATGAGCTTTTTTCTCTGTTCCCTCACCACATTCCAGATTCTTTTGGGGAGTTTCCAGTACAGTATTCATACCAGGAAGTACTTAATTTATTAAGCTACTGCTTTTCTTAATCTCAGTGGAGATATTTACTGATAAACAGCTACGTATGCAGCATGTTCATGTCGTTCCTAAATGAGCTTTTATCTCTTTCCCCTCACCACAAATCAGATTCTTCTGAGGAGTTCCCAGTACATTATCCTTTACCCTGTGTAATTACCTTAACAAGCTCCAGCTGTTTTTATTCTCACAAGCGATACTCCCTGATATACACCTGCCTACCCCCTTCGTAAGTTCAGGTCCAAAATGAGCTTTTTTCTCTGTTCCCTCACCACAATCCAGATTCTTTTGGGAGTTACCAGTACAGTAACCATACCAGGAAGTACTTAACTTCTTAAGCTACTGCTTTTCTTAATCTCAGTGGAGATATTTACTGATAAACAGCTACCTAAGCATCATGTTCATGTCGTTCATAAATGAGCTTTTATCTCTCTACCCTCACCACAAATCAGATTGTTCTGAGGAGTTCCCAGTACATTATCCTTTCCCCTGTGTAATTACCTTAAGAAGCTCCAGCTATTTTTATTCTCAGAAGGTTTACTCCCTGATATACAGTTGCCTACCCCCTTAAAAAATGCAGGTCCTAAATGAGCTTTATTCTCTGTACCCTCACCACAATGCAGATTATTTTGGGGAGTTACCAGTACAGTAACCATACCACAAAGTACTTAATTTTTTAAGCTACTGCTTTTCTTAATCTCGGTGGAGATATTTACTGATAAACAGCTACCTACGCAGCATGTTCATGTCGTTCCTAAATGAGCTTTTATCTCTCTACCCTCACCACAAATCAGATTCTTCTGAGGAGTTCCCAGTACATTATTCTTTCCCCTGTGTAATTACCTTAACAACCTCCAGGTGTTTTTATTCTCAGAAGGTTTACTCCCTGATATACAGCTGCCTACCCCCTTCGTATGCGCAAGTCCTAAATGAGCTTTTTTCTCTGTTCCCTCAAAACAATCCAGATTCTTTTGGGGAGTTACCAGTACAGTAACCATACCAGGAAGTACTTAATTTATTAAGCTACTGCTTTTCTTAATCGCAGTGGAGATATTTACTGAAAAACAGCTACCTACGCAGCATGTTCATGTCGTTCCTAAATGAGCTTTGATCTCTCTTCCCTCACCACAAATCAGATTCTTCTGAGGAGTTCTAAGTACATTATCCTTTCCCCTGTGTAATTTCCTTAACAAGCCCCAGCTGTTTTTATTCTCAGAAGGGATACTCCCTGATATACAGCTGCCTAACCCCTTCGTAAGTGCAGGACCTAAATGAGCTTTTTTCTCTGTTCCCTCACCACAATCCAGATTCTTTTGGGGAGTTCCTAGTACAGTAACCATACCAGGAAGTCCTTAAGTTATTAAGCTACTGCTTTTGTTAATCTCAGTGGAGATATTTACTGATAAACACCTACCTATGCAGCATGTTCATGGCGTTCCTAAATGAGCTTTTATCTCTCTCCCCTCAAGACAAATCAGATACTTCTGAGGAGTTCCCAGTACATTTTCCTTTCCCCTGTGTAATTAACTTAACAATCTACAGCTGTTTTTATTCTCAGAATGTTTACTCCCTGATATACAGCTGCCTACCCCCTTCGTAAGTGCAGGTCTTAAATGAGCTTTTTTCTCTGTTCCCTCACCACAATCCAGATTCTTTTGGGGAGTTACCAGTACAGTAACCATACCAGGAAGTACTTAATTTATTAAGCTACTGCTTTTCTTAATCTCAGTGGAGATATTTACTGATAAATAGCTACCTATGCAGCATTTTCATGTAGTTCATAATGAGATTTTTTCTCTCTCCCCTCACTACAAATCAGATTCTTCTGAGGAGTTCCCAGTACATTATCCTTTTCCCTGCGTAATTTTTTTAACAAGCTCCAGCTGTTTTTATTCTCAGAAGGGATACTCCCTGATATACAGCTGCCTACCCCCTTCGTAAGTGTAGGTCCTAAATGAGCTTTTTTCTCTGTTCCCTCACCACAATCCAGATTCTTTTGGGGAATTACCAGTACAGTAAGCATACCAGGAAGTACTTAATTTATTAAGCTACTGCTTTTCTTAATCTCAGTGGAGATATTAACTGATAAACAGCTACCTACGCAGCATGTTCATGTCGTTCCTAAATGAGCTTTTATCTCTCTCCCCTCACCACAAATCAGATTCTTCTGAGGAGTTCCCAGCACAGTATCCATACCAGGAAGTACTTAATTTATTAAGCTACTGCTTTTCTTAATCTCAGTAGAGATATTTACCTAGAAACAGCTACCTACTCAGCATGTTCATGTCGTTCCTAAATGAGCTTTTATCTCTCTCCCCTCACCACAAATCAGATTCTTCTGAGGAGTTCCCAGTATATTATCCTTTCCCCTTTCTAATTACCTTAACAAGCTCCAGCTTTATTGATTCTTGAAGGTTTACTCCCTGATATAAAGCTGCCTACCCCCTTCGTAAGTGCAGGTCATAAATGAACCTTTTTCTCTGTTCCCTCACCACAATCCAGATTCTTTTGGGGAGTTACCAGTACAGTAACCATACCAGGAAGTACTTAATTTATTAAGCTACTGCTTTTCTTAATCTCAGTGGAGATATTTACTGATAAACAGCTACCTATGCAGCATGTTCATGTCGTTCCTAAATGAGCTTTTATCTCTCTCCCCTCACCACAAATCAGATTCTTCTGAGGAGTTCCCAGTACATTATCCTTTCCCCTGTGTAAGTACCTTAACAAGCTCCAGCTGTTTTTATTCACAGAAGGGATACTCCCTGATATACAGCTGCCTACCACCTTGGTAAGTGCGGGTCCTAAGTGAGCTTTTTTCTATGTTCCATCACAACAATCCAGATTCTTTTGGGGAGGTACCAGTACAGTAACCATACCAGGAAGTACTTAATTTATTAAGCTACTGCTTTTCTTAATCTCAGTGGAGATATTTACCTATAAACAGCTACCTACTCAGCATGTTCATGTCGTTCCTAAATGAGCTTTTATCTCTCTCCCCTCACCACAAATCAGATTCTTCTGAGGAGTTTCCAGTACAGTAACCATACCAGGATGTACTTCATTTATTAAGCTACTGCTTTCCTTAATCTCAGTGGAGATATTTATTGATAAAAAGCTACCTACGCAGCATGTTCTTGTCGTTCCTAAATGAGCTTTTATCTCTCTCCCCTCACCACAAATCAGATTCTTCTGAGGAGTTCCCAGTACATTATCCTTTCCCCTGTGTAATTACCTCAACAAGCTCCAGCTGTTTTTATTCTCAGAAGGTTTACTCCCTGATATACAGCTGCTTACCCCCTTCGTAAGTGCAGGTCCTAAATGAGCTTTTTTCTCTGTTCCCTCACCAAAATCCAGATTCCTTTGGGGAGTTACCAGTACAGTAACCATACCATGAAGTACTTAATTTATTAAGCTTCTGCTTTTCTTAATCTCAGTGGAGATATTTACTGATAAACAGCTACCTACGCAGCATGTTCATGTCGTTCATAAATGAGCTTTTATCTCTCTCCCCTATCCACAAATCAGATTCTTCTCAGGAGTTCCCAGTACATTATTCTTTCCAATGTGTAATTACCTTTACAAGCTCCAGCTGTTTTTGTTGTCAGAAGGGATACTCCGCTGATATACACCTGCCCACCCCGTTCGTAAGTGCAGGTCCTAACTGAGCTTTTTTCTCTGTTCCCTGCCCACAATAAAGATTCTTTGGGGGAGTTACAAGTACAGTAACCATACCAGGAAGTACTTAATTTATTAAGCTACTGCTTTTCTTAATCTCAGTGGAGATATTTACTGATAAAGAGCTACATACGCAGCATTTTCATGTCGTTCATAAATGAGCTTTTATCTCTCTCCCCTCACCACAAATCAGATCTTCTGTGGAGTTCCCAGTACATTATCCTTTTCCCTGTGTAATTACGTTAACAAGCTCCAGCTGTTTTTATTCTCAGAATGGATACTCCCTGATATACAGCGGCCTACCCCTTTTGTAAGTGCAGGTCCTAAATGAGCTTTTTTCTCTGTTCCCTTACCACAATCCACATTCTTTGGGGAGTTACCAGTACAGTAACCATACCAGGAAGTACTTAATTTATTAAGCTACTGCTATTCTTAATATCACTGGAGATATTTACTAATAAAGAGCTACCTACGCAGCATGTTCATGTCGTTCGTAAATGAGCTTTTATCTCTCTCCCCTCACCACAAACCAGATTCTTCTGAAGAGTTCCCAGTACATTATCCTTCCCCTGTGTAATTATCTTAACAAGCTCCAGCTGTTTTTATTCTTAGAAGGTTTGCTCCCTGATATACAGCTGCCTACCCCCTTCGTTAGTGCATGTCCTAAATGAGCTTTTTTCTCTGTTCCCTTACCACAACCCAGATTCTTTTGGGGAGTTACCAGTACAGTAATCATACCAGGAAGTACTTAATTTATTAAGCTACTGCTTTTCTTAATCTCAGTGGAGACATTTACTGATAAACAGCTACCTATGCAGCATGTTCAAGTCGTTAATAAATGACCTTTTATCTCTCTCCACTCACCACAAATCAGATTCTTCTGAGGAGTCCCCAGTACATTATCCTTTCCCCTGTGTAATTACCTGAACAAGCTCCAGCTGTTTTTATTCTCAGAAGGTTTACTCCCTGATATACACCTGCCTACCCCCTTCTTAAGTGCATGTCCTAAATGAGCTTTTTTCTCTGTTCCCTTACCACAATCCAGATTCTTTTGGGGAGTTACCAGTACAGTAACTATACCAGGAAGTACTTAATTTATTAAGCTACGGCTTTTCTTAATCTCAGTGGAGATATTTAGTGATAAACAGCTACCTACGTAGCATGTTCATTTTGTTCATATATGAGCTTTTATCTCTCTCCCCTCACCACAAATCAGATTCTTCTGAGGAGTTCCCAGTACATTATCCTTTCCCCTGTGTAATTACCTTAACAAGCTCCAGCTGTTTTTATTCTCAGAAGGTTTACTCCCTGATATACAGCTGCCTACCCCCTTCGTTAGTGCAGGTCCTAAATGAGCTTTTTTTCTCTGTTCCCTCACCACAATCCAGATTCTTTTGGGGAGTTACCAGTACAGTAACCGTACTAGGAAGTACTTAATTTATTAAGCTACTGCTTTTCTTAATCTCAGTGGAGATATTTACTGATAAACAGCTACCTATGCAGCATGTTCATGCCGTTCCTAAATGACCTTTTATCTCTCTCCACTCACCACAAATCAGATTCTCCTGAGGCGTTCCCAGTACATTATCCTTTCCCCTGTGTAATTACCTGATCAAGCTCCAGCTGTTTTTATTCTCAGAAGATTTACTCCCTGATATACTGCTGCCTACCCCCTTCGTATGTGCAGGTCCTAAATGAGCTTTTTTCTCTGTTAGCTCACCACAATCCAGATTCTTTTGGGGAGTTACCAGTACAGTAACCATACCAGGAAGTACTTAATTTATTAAGCGACTGCTTTTCTTAATCTCAGTGGAGATATTTACTGGTAAATAGCTACCTACGCAGCATGTTCTTGTCGTTCCTAAATGAGCTTGTATCTCTCCCCTCACCACAAATCAGATTCTTCTGAGGAATTCCCAGTACATTATCCTTTCCGCTGTGTAATTACCTTAACAAGCTCCAGCTGTTTTTATTCTCAGAAGGGATACTCCCTGATATACAGCTGCCTACCCCGTTCGTAAGAGCAGGTCTTTTTTTTTTTTTTTTATAATATTGATGATAATTTTATTTGTAAGAGTACACATTACACATTATTTATTTGTGTACTGGTAACTATTTTAAATATTATCATATATTTTTATACTTCTTATGTGAGCAGCAAATATAGCTTCTTAATCAATGTTGAGTTCCTATAACTTATTCATCATTTTCTACTATTTCTACTTGTTTATGACTGGCCATCTATTCAAATAATACTTAGATTTCTGTTGACCATATTATTTCTTTTTTTTTTTCTTTTTTTTTATTTTTTTCTCTCAAATTTTTATTATCAAACTGACGTACAGAGGGGTTATAGTATCATACGTTGGGCATTGGATACATTTCTTTTACTGTTTGTTGCCTTGTCCCTCATGCCCCCCTCCCTCCCCCCTTTTCCCTCCCCTATCCCAGTTGTTCAGTTCACTTACACCAAACAGTTTTGCAAGTATTGCTTTTGTAGTTATTTCTCTTTTTTTACCCTGTGTCTCTCGAATTCGGTATTCCCTTTGAATTTCCTATTTCCAATACCAGTAAACACGGTTTCCAATATACTCAGATAAGATTACAGAGATAGTGTAGGTGCAAACATAGGAAGGTGATACAAAACATCATCAATAATAGAAACTACACATACACATAAGACGTTTAAAGTAGTTATAACTGTGATATATCACTTGTTTCCATATCATGGAGTTCATTTCATTTAGCATCATCTTATGTGTTTCTAAGGGTATAGCTATTGGGCCTTGTGATGCTCTGCTATGGCTTTCCTAAACCTGTACTAATTATTCCCAATAAGGGAGGCCATAGAGTCCATGTTTCTTTGGGTCTGGCTCACTTCACTTAGTATAACTTTTTCCAAGTCCTTCCATTTCCTTACAAATGGAACAATGTCATTCTTTCTGATAGAGGCATAAAATTCCATTGTGTAAATGTACCACATTTTCCTGATCCATTCATCTACGGAGGGGCATCTGGGTTGGTTCCAGCTTCTCGCTATGACAAATTGTGCTGCGATGAACATTGTTGTGCTGGTGGCATTACTGTGATTTTGTTTGTGGGCTTTTGGATAGATACCCAACAGTGGGGCTGCTGGGTCATAGGGGAGTTCTATATTGAGCCTTCTGAGGAATCTCCATACTGCTTGCCAGAGTGGCTGAACCAGTTTACATTCCCACCAACAATGAAGTAGGGTTCCCTTTTGGCCACATCCCCTCCAACAATTGTTATTATTAGTTTTCTTGATATATGACATTCTTGCTGGGGTGAGATGGAATCTCAATGTTGTTTTGATTTGCATTTCCTTTATGGCCAGTGATGTAGAGCATTTTTTCATATGTCTATTGGCCATTCTCATTTCCTCATCAGAGAAGTTTCTTTGTAAGTCTTTAGCCCACTTGATGAGGGGGCTATTGGTTCTTTGCAGTTTTGTTTTGGAAGAAGGTAATTTTTTTAGTTCTGCATATATTTTAGAGATGAGGCCTTTGTCTGTTGAATGTCCGGTAAAGATCTTCTCCCAGTCTGTGGGCTTTCTGTTTATCTTGAGAGCTATGTCCTTTGCCGTGCAGAAGCTCTGGAGTTTGATGCAGTCCCATTTGTCCAACCTTTCTTTGATTTGTAGCCTTTCAGGGTCTTTGTTAAGGAAGTTCTGTCCTGTGCCAAGGAGCCCAAGTGTTTCTCCTACTCCTTCCTTTAGTGTCTTCAGGGTGCCTGTTTTGATTTCAAGGTCTTTAATCCATTTGGAATTGATTTTGGTGCAGGGTGATATATAAGGATCTAGTTTTAGTTTGTTGCATGTGTTGAGCCAGTTTTGCCAGCACCACTTGTTAAAGAGGCTATCTTTCTTCCATACTATTGTTTTATCTCCTTTATCAAAGATTAAGTAGGCATAGTTCTGTGGGTTTAATTCTGGGTCTTCAATTCTGTTCCATTGGTCTTCAGGCCTGTTCCGGTGCCAATACCAAGCTGTTTTTATTACTATAGCTTTATAATACAGCTTGAAGTTGGGTATTGTAATTCCTCCAGCACTGTTCTTTCTGCTTAGGAGTGTTTTTGCTATTCTAGGTCTTTTATTGTTCCATATGAATTTCTGGATTGCTTCCTCTATTTCATTAAAGAATGGTGTTGGGATATTAATGGGTATTGCATTGAATTTGTAGATAGCCTTTGGCAATATTGCCATTTTGATTACATTAATCCTCCCAATCCAGGAGCATGGGAGGTTTTTCCATTTTCTTAATTCTGACTTAATTTCATTTTTCAAGCTTTTAAAGTTCTCTTCAAAGAGGTCTTTCACTTCTTTGGTTAAGGTTATTCCTAGGTATTTTATGTTTTGGGGGGCTATTGCAAAAGGAGTTGCTTTCCTGATTTCAGCCTCGGTCTTCGGGTTGTTAGCATAGAGAAAGGCCGTTCATTTTTGAAGGTTTATTTTATATCCTGCAACTTTGCCAAAGTTTTGTATCAGCTCTAGTAGCTTGGGGGTAGAGTCTATGGGATTCTTTAGGTATAGGATCATGTCATCTGCGAAGAGAGAAAGTTTAACTTCATCTTTTCCTATTTGGATCCCCTTTATATTCTCTTCTTGCCTAATTGCTCTGGCTAGGAATTCTAGTACTATATTGAAGAGCAGGGGAGAGAGTGGACATCGCTGCCTTGTTCCTGATTTTAAAGGGAATGGCTTTAGTTTTTCACCATTTAGAGTTATGCTTGCTGTTGGTTTGTCATAAACTGCCTTGATTATATTCAGGAATGTTCCCTGGAATCCCAGTTTTTCCAGGGCTTTTAGCATAAATGGGTGCTGGATTTTATCGAACGCTTTTTCCGCATCCAGCGATAAAACCATGTGGTTCTTTACCTTGCTCCGGTTGATGTGGTGGATTACATTAATTGACTTGCGTATATTAAACCAGCTTTGCATCCCTGGGATGAATCCAGTTTGATCGTGGTGTATGATTTTTTTGATGACCTGTTGAAGTCGATTGGCCAGAATTTTGTTGAGAATTTTTGCATCTATGTTCGTCAGGGAGATTGGTCTGTAGTCCTCTTTCCGTGATGAGTCTCTGCCTGGTTTTGGGATGAGGGTTATACTGGCTTCAAAAAATGAGTCTGGCAGTGAACGTTCTCTTTCAATTTCATTGAAGAGTTTGAGAAATATTGGAGTGAGTTCTGTTTTGAAGGCCTTGTAGAATTCTGCGGTGAATCCATCTGGACCTGGGCTTTTCTTGGATGGGAGATCATTTATTGCTGTTTCTATTTCAATACTGGATATGGGTCTGTTTAGAAGGTTTAAGTCTTCATAGTTGAGTTTGGGGGTATAAATTTTTTCTAGGAAATCATCCATTTCTTCCAAGTTCTCGAATTTGTTGGCATAAAGGTTTGCAAAATAGTCCCTTATTATTTTCTGAATTTCGGTTATTTCTGTGGTGATGCTACCTGTTTCATCTCTTATCTTGTTTATTTGAGTGTGCTGCCTTTCTTTCTTTGGTCAGGTTTGCCAGCATGTTCATGTCGTTCCTAAATGAGCTTTTATCTCTCTTCCCTCAACACAAATCAGATTCTTCTGAGGAGTTCCCAGTACATTATCCTTTCCCCTGTGTAATTACCTTAACAAGCTCCAGCTGTTTTTATTCTCAGAAGGTTTACTCCCTGATATACAGCTGCCTACCCCCTTCGTAAGTGCAGGTCCTAAATGAGCTTTTTTCTCTGTTCCCTCACCACAATCCAGATTCTTTTGGGGAGTTACCAGTACAGTAACCATACCAGGAAGTACTTAATTTATTAAGCTACTGCTTTTCTTAATCTTAGTGGCGATATTTACTGATAAACAGCCACCTACGCAGCATGTTCATGTCGTTCCTAAATGAGCTTTTATCTCTCTCCTCTCACCACAAATCAGATTCTTCTGAGGCGTTCCCAGTACATTATCCTTTCCCCTGTGTAATTACCTTAACAAGCTCCAGCTGTTTTTATTCTCAGAAGGTTTACTCCCTGATATACAGCTGCCTACCCCCTTGGAAAGTGCAGGTCTTAAATGAGCTTTTTTCTCTGTTCCCTCAACACAATCCAGATTCTTTTGGGGAGTTACCAGTACACTAACCATACCAGGAAGTACTTAATTTATTAAGCTACTGCTTTACTTAATCTCAGTGGAGATATTAACTGATAAAGAGTTACCTATGCAGCATTTTCATGTCGTTCCTAAATGAGCTTTTATCTCTCTCACCTCACCACAAATCAGATTCTTCTGAGGAGTTCCCAGTACATTATCCTTTCCCCTGTGTAATTACCTTAACAAGCTCCAGCTGTTTTTCTTCTCAGAAGTGATACTCCTTGATATACAGCTGCCTACCCCCTTCGTAAGTGCTGGTCCTAAATGAGCTTTTTTCTCTGTTCCCTCACCACAATCCAGATTCTTTTGGGGAGTTACCAGTACAGTAACCATACCAGGAAGTACTTAATTTTTTAAGCTACTGCTTTTCTTAATCTCAGTGGAGATATTTAGTGATAAACAGGTAGCTAAGATGCATGTTCATGTCGTTCCTAAATGAGCTTTTATCTCTCTCCCCTCAATACAATTCAGATTCTTCTGAGGAGTTCCCAGTACATTATCCTTTCTCCTGTGTAATTAGCTTAACAACCTCCAGCTGTTTTTATTCTCAGGAGGGATACTCCCTGATATAGAGCTGCCTACCCCCTTCGTAATTGCAGGTCCTAAATGAGCTTTTTTCTGTGTTCCCTCACCGCAATCCAGATTCTTTTGGGGAGGTACCAGTACAGGCACCATACCAGGAATTACTTAATTTATTAAGCTACAGCTTTTCTTAATATCAGTGGAGATATTTACTGATAAACAGCTACCTATGCAGCATTTTCATGTCGTTCCTAAATGTGCTTTTATCTCTCTCCCCTCACCACAAATCAGATTCTTCTGAGGAGTTCCCAGTACATTATCCTTTCCCCTGTGTAATTACCTTAACAAGCTCCAGTTGTTTTTAATCTCAGAAGGGAAACTCCCTGATATACAGCTGCCTACCCCCTTCGTAAGTGTTGGTCTTAAATGAGCTTTTTTCTCTGTTCCCTCACCACAATCCAGATTCTTTTGGGGAGTTACCAGTACAGTAACCATACCAGGAAGTACTTAATTTATTAAGCTACTGCTTTTCTTAATCTCAGTGGAGATATTTACTGATAAACAGCTACATATGCAGCATGTTCATGTCGTTCCTAAATGAGCTTTTATCTCTCTCCCCTCACCACAAATCAGATTCTTCTGAGGAGTTCCCAGTACATTATCCTTTCCCCTGTGTAATTACCTTAACAAGCTCCAGCTGTTTTTATTCTCAGAAGGTTTACTCCCTGATATACAGCTGCCTACCACCTTCGTAAGTGCAGGTCCTAAATGAGCTTTTTTCTCTGTTCCCTCACCACAATCCAGATTCTTTTGGGGAGTTACCAGTACAGTAACCATACCAGGAAGTACTTAATTTATTAAGCGACTGCTTTTCTTAATCTCAGTGGAGATATTTACTGATAAACAGCTACCTATGCAGCATGTTCATGTCGTTCCTAAATATGCATTTATCTCTCTGCCCTACCACCATTCAGATTCTTCTGAGGAGTTCCCAGTACATTATCCTTTCCCCTGTGTAATTACCTTAACAAGCTCCAGCTGTTTTTCTTCTCAGAAGTGATACTCCTTGATATACAGCTGCCTACCCCCTTCGTAAGTGCAGGTCCTAAATGAGCTTTTTTCTCTGTTCCCTCACCACAATCGAGATTCTTTTGGGGAGTTACCAGTACAGTAACCATACCAGGAAGTACTTAATTTTTTAAGCTACTGCTTTTCTTCATCTCAGTGGAGATATTTAGTGATAAACAGGTACCTACGATGCATGTTCATGTCGTTCCTAAATGAGCTTTTATCTCTCTCCCCTCAATACAATTCAGATTCTTCTGAGGAGTTCCCAGTACATTACCCTTTCGCCTGTGTAATTACCTTAACAAGCCAGGCTGTTTTTATTCTCAGAAGGTTTACTCCCTGATATACAGCTGCCTACCCCTTTGGTAAGTGCAGGTCCTAAATGAGCTTTTTTCTCTGTTCCCTCACCACAAGCCAGATTCTTTTGGGAGTTAGCAGTACAGAAACCATACCAGGAAGTACTTAATTTATTAAGCTCCTGCTTTTCTTAATCTCAGTGGAGATATTTACTGATAAACAGCTACTTTTGCAGCATTTTCATGTCGTTCCTAAATGAGGTTTTAACTCTCTCCCCTCACCACGCACTGAGATTCTTCTGAGGAGTTCCCAGTACATTATCCTTTCCCCTGTGTAATTACCTTAACAAGCTCCAGCTGTTTTTATTCTCAGAAGGGATACTCCCTGATATAGAGCTGCCTATCCCCTCCGTAAGTGCAGGTCCTAAATGAGCTTTTTTCTCTGTTCCCTCACCACAATTCAGATTCTTTTGGGGAGGTACCAGTACAGTAACCATACCACGAAGTACTTAATTTATTAAGCTACTGCTTTTCCTATTCTCAGGGGAGATATTTACTGATAAACAGCTACCTAGGCAGCATTTTCATGTCGTTCCTAAATGAGCTTTTATCTCTCTCCCCTCACCACAAATCAGATTCTTCTGAGGAGTTCCCAGTACATTCTTCTTTCTCCTGTGTAATTACCTTAACAAGCTCCAGCTGTTTTTATTCTCAGAAGGGATACTCCCTGATATACAGCTGCCTACCCCATTCGTAAGTGCAGGTCCTAAATGAGCTTTTTTCTCTGTTCCCTCACCACAATCCAGATTCGTTTGGGGAGTTACCAGTACAGTAACCATACCAAGAAGTACTTAATTTATTAAGCTACTGCTTTTCTTAATCTCAGTGGAGATATTTAGTGATAAACAGCTACCAACGCAGCATGTTGATGTCGTTCCTAAATGAGCTTTTATCTCTCCCCCTCACCACAAATCAGATTCTTCTGAGGAGTTCCCACTACATTATCCTTTCCCCTGTGTAATTACCTTGACAAGCTCCAGCAGTTTTTATTCTCAGAAGGTTTACTCCCTGATATACAGCTGCCTACCCCCTTCGTAAGTGCAGGTCCTAAATGAGCTTTTTTCTCTGTTCCCTCACCACAATCCAGATTCTTTTGGGGAGTTACCAGTACAGTAACCATACCAGGTAGTACTTAATTTTTTAAGCTACTGCTTTTCTTAATCTTAGTGGAGATATTTACTGATAAACAGCTACCTACGCAGCATGTTCATGTCGTTCCTAAATTAGCTTTTATCTCTCTCCTCTCACCACAAATCAGATTCTTCTGAGGAGTTCCCAGTACATTTTCCTTTCCCCTGTGTAATTACCTTAACAAGCTCCAGCTGTTTTTATTCTCAGAACGGATACTCCCTTATATACCGCTGCCTACCCCCTTCGTAAGTGCAGGTCCTAAATGAGCTTTTTTCTCTGTTCCCTCACCACAATCCAGATTCTTTTCGGGAGTTACCAGTACAGTAACCATACCAGGAAGTACTTAATTTATTAAGCTACTGCTTTTCAT
The DNA here is from genome assembly GCF_023159225.1 of Perognathus longimembris pacificus. Lineage (NCBI taxonomy): Eukaryota > Metazoa > Chordata > Mammalia > Rodentia > Heteromyidae > Perognathus > Perognathus longimembris. The sequence goes on along the minus strand of NW_025961187.1, from coordinate 15,553 downwards.
AATCTCAGTGGAGATATTTACTGATAAAGAGCTACCTACACAGCATGTTCATGTCGTTCCTAAATGAGCTTTTATCTCTCTCCCCTCACCACAAATCATTCTTTTGAGGAGTTCCAAGTACATTATCCTTTCCCCTGTGTAATTACCATAACAAGCTCCAGCTGTTTTTTTTTCTCAGAAGGGATACTCCCTGACATACAGCTGCCTACCCCCTTCGTAAGTGCAGGTCTTAAATGAGCTTTTTTCTCTGTTCCCTCACCACAATCCAGATTCTTTTGGGGAGTTACCAGTACTGTAACCATACCAGGAAGTACTTAATTTATTAAGCTACTGCTTTTCTTAATCTCAGTGGAGATATTTACTGATGAACAGCTACCTACGCAGCATGTTCATGTCGTTCCTAAATGAGCTTTTATCTCTCTCCCTCACCAAAAATCAGGTTCTTCTGAGGAGTTCCCAGTACATTATCCTTTCCCCTGTGTAATTACCTTAACACACTCCAGCTGTTTTTATTCTCAGAAGGATTACTCCCTGATATACAGCTGCCTACCCTCTTCGTAAGTGCAGGTCGTAAATGAGCTTTTTTCTCTGCTCCCTCACCACAATCCAGATTCTTTTGGGGAGTTACCAGTAGAGTTAACATACCAGGAAGTACTTATTTTATTAAGCTACTGCTTTTCTTAATCTCAGTGGAGATATTTAGTGATAAACACCTACCTACGCAGCATTTTCAGGTCGTCCCTAAATGAGCTTTCATCTCTCTCCCCTCACCACATATCAGATTCTTCTGAGGAGTTCCCAATACATTATCCTTTCCCCAGAGTAATTACCTTAACAAGCTCCAGCTGTTTTTATTCTCAGAAGGTTTAGTCCCTGATATACAGCTGCCTACCCCCTTCGTAAGTGCAGGTCCTAAATGAGCTTTTTTTCTCTGTTCCATCACCACAATCCAGATATTGTCGGGTGTTACGAGTACAGTAACCATCCCAGGAAGTACTTATTTTATTAAGCTACTGCTTTTCTTAATCTCAGTGGAGATATTTACTGACAAACAGCTACCTATTCAGCATGTTCATGTCGTTCCTAAATGAGCTTTTATCTCTCTCCCCTCACCACAATTCAGATTCTTCTGAGGAGTTCCCAGTACATTATCCTTTCCCCTGTGTAATTACCTTAACAAGCTCCAGCTGTTTTTATTCTCAGAAGGTTTACTCCCTGATATACAGCTGCCTACCTCCTTCGTAAGTGCAGGTCCTAAATGGGCTTTTTTCTCTGTTCCCTCACCACAATCCAGATTGTTTGGGGAGTTACCAGTACAGTAACCATACCAGGAAGTACTTAATTTATTAAGCTACTGCTTTTCTTAATCTCAGTGGAGATATTTACTGATAAACAGCTACCTATGCAGCATGTTCATGTCGTTCCTAAATGAGCTTTTATCTCTCTCCCTTCACCACAAATCATATTCTTCTGTGGAGTTCCCAGTACATTATCCTTTCCCCTGTGTAATTACCTTAACAAGCTCCAGCTGTTTTTATTCTCAGAAGGTTTAGTCCCTGATATACAGCTGCCTACCCCCTTCGTAAGTGCAGGTCCTAAATGAGCTTTTTTTCTCTGTTCCATCACCACAATCCAGATATTGTCGGGTGTTACGAGTACAGTAACCATCCCAGGAAGTACTTAATTTATTAAGCTACTGCTTTTCTTAATCTCAGTGGAGATATTTACTGATAAACAGCTACCTACCAGCATGTCCATGTCGTTCCTAAATGAGCTTTTGTCTCTCTTCCCTCTCCACAAATCAGGTTCTTCTGAGGAGTTCCCAGTACATTATCCTTTCCCCTGTGTAATTACCTTAACACACTCCAGCTGTTTTTATTCTCAGAAGGATTACTCCCTGATATACAGCTGCCTACCCTCTTCGTAAGTGCAGGTCCTAAATGAGCTTTTTTCTCTGCTCCCTCACCACAATGCAGATTCTTTTGGGGAGTTACAAGTACAGTAACCATACCAGGAAGTACTTAATTTATTAAGCTACTGCTTTTCTTAGTCTCAGTGGAGATATTTACTGATAAACAGCTACCTATGCAGCATTTTCATGTCGTTCCTAAATGAGATTTTATCTCTCTCCCCTCACCACTAATCAGACTCTTCTGGGGAGTTCCCAGTACATTATCCTTTTCGCTATGTAATTACCTTAACAAGCTCCAGCTGTTTTTATTCTCAGAAGTGATACTCCCTGATATACAGCTGCCTACCCTCTTCGTAAGTGCAGGTCCTAAATGAGCTTTTTCTCTGTTCCCTCACCACAATCCAGATTCTTTTGTGGAGTTACCAGTACAGTAACCATACGAGAAAGTACTTAATTTATTAAGCTACTGCTTTTCTTAATCTCAGTGGAGTTATTTACTGATAAACAGCCACATACGCAGCATGTTCCTGTCGTTCATAAATGACCTTTTATCTCTCTCCTCTCACCACAAATCAGATTCTTCAGAGGAGTTTTCAGAACATTATCCTTTCCCCTGTTTAATTTCCTTAACAAGCTCCAGCTGTTTTTATTCTCAGAAGGTTTATTCCCTGATATACAGCTGCCTACCCCCTTCGTAATTACAGGTCCTAAATGAGCTTTTTTTTTCTGTCCCCTCACCACAATCCAGATTCTTTTGGGGAGCTACCAGTACAGAAACCATACCAGGAAGTACAGAATTTATTAATCTGCTGCCTTTCGTAATCACAGTGGAGATATTTACTGATAAACAGCAACCTATGCAGCATTTTCATGTCGTTCCTAAATGAGCTTTTATCTCTCTCCCCTCACCACAAATCAGATTCTTCTGAGGAGTTTCCAGTACATTAACCTTTCCACTGTGTAATTACCGAAACATGCTCCAGCTGTTTTTATTCTCAGAAGGTTTACACCCTGATATACAGCTGACTACCCCCTTAGTAAGTGCAGGTCCTAAATGAGCTTTTTTCTCTGTTCCCTCACCACAATCCAGATTTTTTTGTGGAGTTACCAGTACAATAACCATACCAGGAAGTAGTTAATTTATTAAGCTACTGCTTTTATTAATCTCAGTGGAGATATTTTCTGATAAACAGCTACCTACGCAGCATGTTCATGTCGTTCCTAAGTGAGCTTTTATCTCTCTCCACTCACCACAAATCAGACTCTTCTGAGGAGTTCCCAGTACATTATCCTTTCCCCTGTGTAATTACCTTAACAAGCTCCAGCTGTTTTTATTCTCAGAAGGTTTACTCCCTGATATACAGGTGCCTACCCCCTTCGTAAGTGCAGGTCCTAAATGAGATTTTTCTCTGTTCCCTCACCACAATCCAGATTCATTTGTGGAGTTACCAGTACAGTCACCATACCAGGAAATACTTATTTATTAAGCTACTGCTTTTCTTAATCTCAGTGGAGATATTTACTGATAAACAACTACCTATGCAGCATGTTCATGTCGTTCCTAAATGAGCTTTTATCTCTCTCCCCTCACCACAAATCAGATTCTTCTGAGGAGTTCCCAGTACTTTATCCTTTCCCCTGTGTAATTACCTTAACAGGCTCCAGTTGTTTTTATTCTCAGAAGGTTTACTCCCTGATATACAGCTGCCTACGCCCTTCGTAAGTGCAGGTCCTAAATGAGCTTTTTTTCTCTGTTCCCTCACCTCAATCCAGATTCTTTTTGGGATTTATGAGTACAGTAACCATACCAGGAAGTACTTAATTTACTAAGCTACTGCTTTTCTTAATCCAGTGGAGATATTTTCTGATAAGCAGCTACCTATGCAGCATTTTCATGTCGTTCCTAAATGAGCATTTATCTCTCTCCGCTCACCACAAATCAGATTCTTCTGAGGAGTTCCCAGTACATTATCCTTTCCCCTGTGTAATTACCTTAACAAGCTCTAGCTGTTTTTATTCTCAGAAGGGATACTACCTGATATACAGCTGCCTAACCCATTCGTAAGTGCAGGTCCTAAATGAGCTTTTTTCTCTGTTCCCTAACCACAATCCAGATTCTTTTTGGGGAGTTACCAGTAGAGTAACCATACCAGGAATTACTTAATTTATTAAGCTACTGCTTTTCTTAATCTCAATAGAGATATTTACTGATAAACAGCTACCTACGCAGCTTGTTCATGTCCTTCCTAAATGAGCTTTTATCTCTCTCCCCTCACACAAATCAGATTCTTCTCAGGAGTTCCCAGTACATTATCCTTTCCCCTGTGTAATTACCTTAACAAGCTCCAGCTGTTTTTATTCTCTGAGGGGATACTCCCTGATATACAGCTGCCTACCCCGTTCGTAAGTGCAGGTCCTAAATGAGCTTTTTTCTCTGTTCCCTCACCACAATCCAGATTCTTTTGGGGAGTTACCAGTACAGTAACCATACCAGGAAGTACTTAATTGATTAAGCTCCTGCTTTTCTTAATCTCAGTGGAGATATTTACTGACAAACAGCTACCAACGCAGCATGTTCATTTCGTTCCTAAATGAGCTTTTATCTCTCTTCCCTCACCACAAATCAGATTCTTCTGAGGAGTTCCCAGTACATTATCCTTTCCCCCTTTGTAATTACCTTAACCAGCTCCAGCTGTTTTTATTCTCAGAAGGTTTACTCCGTGATATACAGCTGCCTACCCCCTTCGTAAGTGCAGGTCCTAAATGAGCTTTTTTCTCTGTTCCCTCACCACAATCCAGATTCTTTTGAGGAATTACCAGTACAGTAACCATACCAGGAAGTACTTAATTTATTAAGCTACTGCTTTTCTTAATCTCAGTGGAGATATTTATTGATAAACAGCTACCTATGCGTCATGTTCATGTCGTTCCTAAAAGAGCTTTTATCTCTCTCCCCTCACCACAAATCAGATTCTTCTGAGGAGTTCCCAGTACATTTTCCTTTCCCCTGTGTAATTACCTTACCAAGCTCAAGCTGTTTTTATTCTCAGAACGTTTACTCCCTGATATACAGATGCCTACCCCCTTCGTAAGTGCAGGTCCTAAATGAGCTTTTTCTCTGTTACCTCACCACAATCCAGATTCTTCTGGGGAGTTACCAGTACAGTAACCATACCAGGAAGTACTTAATTTATTAAGCTACTGCTTTTCTTATTCTCAGTGGAGATATTTACTGATAAACAGCTACCTATGCAGCATTTTCATATCGTTCCTAAATAAGCTTTTATCTCTCTCCCCTGAACACAAATCAGATACTTCTGAGGAGTTCCCAGTACATTATCCTATCCCATGTGTAATTACCTTTACAAGCTCCAGTTGTTTTTATTCTCAGAAGGGATACTCCCTGATAAACAGCTGCCTACCCCCTTGGTAAGTGCAGGTCATAAATTAGATTTTTTTCTCTCTTCCCTCACCACAATCCAGATTCTTTCGGGGAGTTACCAGTACAGTAACCATACCCAGGAAGTAGTTAATTTATTTTCTTTTTTTTTAAATTTTTTTATTATTAATTAAGCAAAAAAATTTTTTTACAAGGTGTTGTGCAACGAGGGTACAGTTAAGTAGTAGGGCAGTGTGTACATTTCTTGTGATATCTTACAACCTGTTTTTTCCATCCCTTGTCTAGGTCAGGTAGACCCGTATGCAATTTACAATGTATCAAGCACATATACAGTGTTCACAGACTTGGTCTCTACTGTCTCTCCATCTCCCTTTGTTAACAGTCCTATATCAGCGAGATCATGCCCCTTTGTTTTCTGTGTTCTAGGCTTGTCTCGCTCAACATTATTTGTTCGAGTTCTGACCATTTCCCTGCGAATAACAATATTTCACCATTCCTAATCGCTATGTAGTATTCCATTGTGTATAAGTAACCATATTTTTTGGATCCATTCATCTGTGGAGGGGCATCTGGGTTGTTTCCAAAATTTGGCTATTGTGAATTGTGCCGCAATAAACATGAAATTACAAATGTCCTTTTGATATCTTGCTTTTTGCTGTTTAGGATAGATGCTTAGGAGTGGTATGGCTGGGTCATAGGGTAGGACTATATTGAGCTTTTTGAGAAACCTCCATACGGTTTCTCCAAAGTGGTTGTACTAATTTGCACTCCCACCAACAATGGAGAAGGGTTCCTCTTTCCCCACAGCCCCCTCCAGCATTTGTTGTTTCCTGAGTTCAGAGTATAGGCCATTCTAACTGGGGTGAGGGTGGTATCTCAGGGGTTGTTTTTATTTGCATTTCCTTTACTAGCAGGGATGTTGAGCATTTCCTCATGTGTTTCTTTGCCATTTTTATATCTTCTCTTGTGAAGTCTCTCTTTAGCTCTTTTGGCCATTTCCTAATAGGTTATTGGGCTTGGAGGGGCTTAGTTTTTTGAGTTCACTGAAGATGACAGATATCAGGCCTTTGTCTGTTGCTGTGCTGGTAAATATCCTTTCCCATATCGTTGGCTGTCTTTCTATTTTGGTGGCTATGACCTTAGCTGTGCAGAAAATTTTTAATTTGTAGTAGTCACATTGTTGAGTCCTTTCCATTATTTGTTGTGCCCCTGGGAATCTATTCAGGAAGTTCCTTCCTGTGCCTATAAGTTCTAGTGTCTTTCCTACTCTGTCTTTCAGTAGTTTCAAGTTTAAGCTACTGCTTTTCTTAATCTCAGTGGGGATATTTACTGATAAACAGCTACCTATGCAGCATTTTCATGTAGTTCCTAAATGAGCTTTTATCTCTCTCCCCTCACCACAAACCAGATTCTTCTGAGGAGTTCCCAGTACATTATCCTTTCCCCTGTGTAAATACCTTAACAAGCTCCAGCTGTTTTTATTCTCAGAAGGTTTACTCCCTGATATACGGCTGCCTACCCCTTCGTAATTGCAGGTCCTAAATGAGCTTTTTTCCCTGTTCCCTCACCACAATCCAGATTCTTTTGGGGAGTTACCAGTACAGTAACCATACCAGGAAGTACTTAATTTATTAAGCTACTGCTTTTCTTAATCTCAGTGGAGATATTTACTGATAAACAGCTACCTACGCAGCATGTTCATGTCGTTCCTAAATGAGCTTTTATCTCTCTCCCCTCACTACAAATCAGATTCTTCTGAGGAGGTCCCAGTACATTATCCTTTCCCCTGTGTAATTACCTTAACAAGCTCCAGCTGTTTTTTTCTCAGAAGGGATACTCCCTGATATACAGCTGCCTACCCCCTTCGTAAATGCAGGTCCTAAGTGATCTTTTTTCTCTGTTCCCTCACCACAATCCAGATTCTTTTGGGGAGTTACCAGTACAGTAACCATACCAGGAAGTACTTAATTCATTAAGCTACTGCTTTTCTAAATCTCAGTGGAGATATTTACTGATAAACAGCTACCTAAGCAGCATGTTCATGTCGTTCGTAATGAGCTTTTATCTCTCTCTCCCCTCACCACAAATCAGATTCTTCTGAGGAGTTCCCAGTACATTATCCTTTCCCCTGTGTAATTACTTTAACAAGCTCCAGCTGTTTTTATTCTCTGAAGGGTTACTCCCTGATATACAGCTTCCTACCCCCTTCGTAAGTGCAGGTCTTAAATGAGCTTTTTTCTCTGTTCACTCACCACAATCCAGATTCTTTTGGGGAGTTACCAGTACAGTAACCATACCAGGAAGTACTTAATTTATTAAGCTACTGCTTTTCTTAATCTCAGTGGAGACATTTACTGAAAAATAGCTACCTATGCAGCATGTTCATGTCGTTCTTAAATGAGCTTTTATCTCTCTCCCCTCACCACCAATCAGATTCATCTGAGGAGTTCCCATTACATTATCCTTTCCCCTGTGTAATTACCTTAACAAGCTCCAGCTGTTTTTATTCTCAGAAGGTTTACTCCCTGATATACACCTGCCTACCCCCTTCGTAAGTGCAGGTCTTATATGAGCTTTTTTCTCTGTTCACTCACCACAATCCAGATTCTTTTGGGGAGTTACCAGTACAGTAACCATACCAGAAAGTACTTAATTTATTAAGCTACTGCTTTTCTTAATCTCAGTGGAGATATTTACTGATAAACACCTACCTACGCAGCATGTTTATGTCGTTCCTAAATGACCTTTTATCTCTCTCCCCTCACCACAAATCAGATTCTTCTGAGAAGTACCCAGTACATTATCCTTTCACCTGTTTAATTTCCTTAACAAGCTCCAGCTGTTTTTATTCTCAGAAGATTTACTCCCTGATATACATCGGCCTACCCCCTTCGTAAGTGCAGGTCCTATATGAGATTTTTTCTCTGTTCCCTCACAACAATCCAGATTCTTTTGGGGAGTTACCAGTACAGTAAACATACCAGATGTACTTAATTTATTAAGCTACTGCTTTTCTTAATCTCAGTGGAGACATTTACTGATAAACAGCTACCTATGGAGCATGTTCATGTCGTTCCTAAATGAGCTTTTATCTCTCTCCACTCACCACAAATCAGATTCTTCTGAGGAGTTCCAAGTACATTATCCTTTCCCCTGTGTAATTACCTTAACAAGCTCAGCTGTTTTTATTCTCAGAAGGGATACTCCCTGATATACAGCTGCCTATCCCCTACGTAAGTGCAGGTCCTAAATGAGCTTTTTTCTCTGTTCCCTCACCACAATCCAAATTCTTTTGGGGAGTTACCAGTACAGTAATCATACTAGGAACTACTTAATTTATTAAGCTACTGCTTTTCTTAATCTCAGTGGAGATATTTACTGATAAATAGCTACCTACGCAGCATGTTCATGTCGTTCCTAAATGAGCTTTTATCTCTCTCCCCTCACCACAAATCAGATTCTTCTGAGGAGTTCCCAGTACATTATCCTTTCCCCTGTGTAATTACCTTAACAAGCTCCAGGTGTTTTATTCTCAGAAAAGATACTCCCTGATATACACCTGCCGACCACCTTCGTAAGTGCAGGTCCTAATGAGCTTTTTTCTCTGTTCCCTCACCACAATCCAGATTCTTATGGGGAGTTACCAGTACAGTAACCATACCAGGAAGTACTTAATTTATTAAGCTACTGCTTTTCATAATCTCAGTGGAGATATTTACTGATAAACAGCTACCTACGCAGCATGTTCATGTCGTTCCTAAATGAGCTTTTATCTCTCTCCCCTCACCACAAATCAGATTCTTCTGAGGAGTTCCCAGTACATTATCCTTTCCCCTGTGTAATTACCTTAACAAGCTCCAGGTGTTTTTATTCTCAGAAAAGATACTCCCTGATACACACCTGCCGACCACCTTCGTAAGTGCAGGTCCAAAATGAGCTTTTTTCTCTGTTCCCTCACCACAATCCAGATTCTTATGGGAGTTACCAGTACAGTAACCATACCAGGAAGTACTTAATTTATTAAGCTACTGCTTTTCATAATCTCAGTGGAGATATTTACTGATAAAACAGCTACCTACGCAGCATGTTCATGTCGTTCCTAAATGAGCTTTTATCTCTCTCCCCTCACCACAAATCAGATTCTTCTGAGGAGTTCCCAGTACATTATCCTTTCCCCTGTGTAATTACCTTAACAAGCTCCCAGCTGTTTTTATTCTCAGAAGGTTTACTCCCTGATATACAGCTGCCTACCCCCTTCGTAAGTGCAGGTCCAAAATGAGCTTTTTTCTCTGTTCCCTCACCACAATCCAGATTCTTTTGGGAGTTACCAGTACAGTAACCATACCAGGAAGTACTTAATTGATTAAGCTACTGCTTTTCTTAATCTCAGTGGAGATATTTACTGATGAACAGCTACCTACGCAGCATGTTCATGTCGTTCCTAAATTTGCTTTTATCTCTCTCCCTCACCAAAAATCAGATTCTTCTTAGGAGTTCCCAGTACATTTGTCCTTTCCCCTGTGTAATTACCTTAACAATCTCCAGCTGTTTTTATTCTCAGAAGGTTTACTCCCTGATATACAGCTGCCTAACCCCTTCGTAAGTGCAGGTCTTAAATGAGTTTTTTTCTCTGTTCACTCACCACAATCCAGATTCTTTTGGGGAGTTACCAGTACAGTACCATACCAGAAAGTACTTTATTTATTAAGCTACTGCTTTCTTAATCTCAGTGGAGATATTTACTGATAAACAGCTACCTACGCAGCATGTTCATGTCGTTCCTAAATGAGCTTTTATCTCTCTCCCCTCACCATAAATCAGATTCTTCTGAGAAGTTCCCAGTACATTATCCTTTCACCTGTGTAATTACCTTAACAAGCTCCAGCTGTTTTTATTCTCAGAAGATTTACTCACTGATATACAGCGGCCTACCCCCTTCGTAAGTGCAGGTCCTTTATGAGATTTTTTCTCTGTTCCCTCACCACAATCCAGATTCTCTTGGGGAGTTACCAGTACAGTAACCATTCCAGGAAGTACTTAATTTATTAAGCTACTGCTTTTCTTAATCTCAGTGGAGATATTTACTGATAAACAGCTACCTACGCAGCATGTTCCTGTCGTTCCTAAATGAGCTTTTATCTCTCTCCCCTCACCACAAATCACATTCTTCTGAGGAGTTCCCAGTACATTATCCTTTCCCCTGTGTAATTACCTTAACAAGCTCCAGCTGTTTTTATTCTCAGAAGGTTTACTCCCTGATATACAGCTACCTACTCCCTTCGTAATTGCAGGTCCTAAATGAGCTTTTTTCTCTGTACCCTCACCACAATCCAGATTCTTTTGGGAGTTACCAGTACAGTAACCATACCAGGAAGTACTTAATTTATTAAGCTACTCCTTTTCTTAATCTCAGTGGAGATATTTACTGATAAACAGGAACCTATGCAGCATATTCAAGTCGTTCCTAAATGAGCTTTTATCTCTCTCCCCTCACCACAAATCAGATTTTTCTGAGGAGTTCCCAGTACATTATCCTTTCCCCTGTGTAATTACCTTAACAAGCTCCAGCTCTTTTATTCTCAGAAGGTTTACTCCCTGATATACAGCTGCCTACCCCCTTCGTAAGTGCAGGTCATAAATGAGCTTTTTTCTCTCTTCCCTCACCACAATCCAGATTCTTTGGGGAGTTACCAGTACAGTAACCATACCAGGAAGTACTTAATTTATTAAGCTACTGCTTTCTTAATCTCAGTGGAGATATTTACTGATAAACAGCTACCTAACCAGCATGTTCATGTCGTTCCTAAATGAGCATTTATCTCTCTCCCCTCACCACAAATCAGATTTTTCTGAGGAGTTCCCAGTACATTATCCTTTCCCCTGTGTAATTACCTTAACAAGCTCCAGCTGTTTTTATTCTAGAAGGGATACTCCCTGATATACAACTGCCTACCCCCTTCGTAAGTGCAGGTCCTAAATGAGCTTTTTTATCTGTTCCCTCACCACAATCCAGATTCTTTTGGGGAGTTACCAGTACAGTAACCATACCAGGAAGTACTTAATTTATTAAGCTAATGCTTTTCATAATCTCAGTGGAGATATTTACTGATAAACAGCTACCTACGCAGCATGTTAATGTCGTTCCTAAATGAGCTATTTTTCTCTCTCCCCTCACCACAAATCATTCTTCTGAGGAGTTCCACTTACATTATCCTTTCCCCTGTGTAATTACCCTAAGAAGCTCCAGCTGTTTTTATTCTCAGAAGGGATACTCCCTGACATACAGCTGCCTACCCCCTTCGTAAGTGCAGGTCCTAAATGAGCTTTTTTTCTCTGTTCCCTCACCACAATCCAGATTCTTTTGGTGAGTTACCTGTACAGTAACCATACCAGGAAGTACTTACTTCATTAAGCTACTGCTTTTCTTAATCTCAGTGGAGATATTTACTGATAAACAACTACCTACCCAGCATGTTCATGTCGTTCCTAAATGAGGTTTTATATCTCTCCCCTCACCACAAATCAGATTCTTCTGAGGAGTTCCCAGTACATTAAGCTTTCCCCTGTGTAATTACTTTTACAAGCTCCAGCTGTTTTTATTCTCAGAAGGTTTACTCCCTGATATACAGCTGCCTACCCCTTTGGTAAGTGCAGGTCCTAAATGAGCTTTTTTTCTCTGTTCCCTCACCACAATCCAGATTCTTTTGGGGAGTTCCCAGTAGAGTAACCATACCAGCAAGTACTTAATTTATTAAGCTACTGCTTTTCTTAATCTCAGTGGAGGTATTTTCTGATAAACAGCTACCTATGCAGCTTTTTCATGTCGTTCCTAAATGAGCTTTTATCTCTCTCCCCTCACCACAAATCAGATTCTTCTGAGGAGTTCCCAGTACATTATCCTTTCCCCTGTGTAATTACCTTAACAAGTTCCAGCTGTTTTTATTCTCAGAAGGTTTACTCCCTGATATACAGCTGCCTACCCCCTTCGTAAGTGCAGGTCCTATATGAGCTTTTTTCTCTGTTCCCTCACCACAATCCAGATTCTTTTGGGAGTTACCAGAACAGTAAACATACCAGGAAGTACTGAATTTTATTAAGCTACTTCTTTTCTTAATCTCAGTGGAGATATTTACTGAAAAATAGCTACCTATGCAGCATGTTCATGTCGTTCTTAAATGAGCTTTTATCTCTCTCCCCTCACCACCAATCAGATTCATCTGAGGAGTTCCCATTACATTATCCTTTCCCCTGTGTAATTACCTTAACAAGCTCCAGCTGTTTTTATTCTCAGAAGGTTTACTCCCTGATATACACCTGCCTACCCCCTTCGTAAGTGCAGGTCTTATATGAGCTTTTTTCTCTGTTCACTCACCACAATCCAGATTCTTTTGGGGAGTTACCAGTACAGTAACCATACCAGAAAGTACTTAATTTATTAAGCTACTGCTTTTCTTAATCTCAGTGGAGATATTTACTGATAAACACCTACCTACGCAGCATGTTTATGTCGTTCCTAAATGAGCTTTTATCTCTCTCCCCTCACGACAAATCAGATTCTTCTGAGAAGTACCCAGTACATTATCCTTTCACCTGTTTAATTTCCTTAACAAGCTCCAGCTGTTTTTATTCTCAGAAGATTTACTCCCTGATATACATCGGCCTACCCCCTTCGTAAGTGCAAGTCCTATATGAGATTTTTTCTCTGTTCCCTCACAACAATCCAGATTCTTTTGGGGAGTTACCAGTACAGTAAACATACCAGATGTACTTAATTTATTAAGCTACTGCTTTTCTTAATCTCAGTGGAGACATTTACTGATAAAGAGCTACCTATGGAGCATGTTCATGTCGTTCCTAAATGAGCTTTTATCTCTCTCCACTCACCACAAATCAGATTCTTCTGAGGAGTTCCCAGTACATTATCCTTTCCCCTGTGTAATTACCTTAACAAGCTCCAGCTGTTTTTATTCTCAGAAGGGATACTCCCTGATATACAGCTGCCTATCCCCTACGTAAGTGCAGGTCCTAATGAGCCTTTTTTCTCTGTTCCCTCACCACAATCCAAATTCTTTTGGGGAGTTACCAGTACAGTAATCATACTAGGAACTACTTAATTTATTAAGCTACTGCTTTTCTTAATCTCAGTGGAGATATTTACTGATAAATAGCTACCTACGCAGCATGTTCATGTCGTTCCTAAATGAGCTTTTATCTCTCTCCCCTCACCACAAATCAGATTCTTCTGAGGAGTTCCCAGTACATTATCCTTTCCCCTGTGTAATTACCTTAAAAAGCTCCAGGTGTTTTTATTCTCAGAAAAGATACTCCCTGATATACACCTGCCGACCACCTTCGTAAGTGCAGGTCCTAAATGAGCTTTTTTTCTCTGTTCCCTCACCACAATCCAGATTCTTATGGGGAGTTACCAGTACAGTAACCATACCAGGGAAGTACTTAATTTATTAAGCTACTGCTTTTCATAATCTCAGTGGAGATATTTACTGATAAACAGCTACCTACGCAGCATGTTCATGTCGTTCCTAAATGAGCTTTTATCTCTCTCCCCTCACCACAAATCAGATTCTTCTGAGGAGTTCCCAGTACATTATCCTTTCCCCTGTGTAATTACCTTAACAAGCTCCAGGTGTTTTTATTCTCAGAAAAGATACTCCCTGATATACACCTGCCGACCACCTTCGTAAGTGCAGGTCCTAAATGAGCTTTTTTCTCTGTTCCCTCACCACAATCCAGATTCTTATGGGGAGTTACCAGTACAGTAACCATACCAGGAAGTACTTAATTTATTAAGCTACTGCTTTTCATAATCTCAGTGGAGATAATTACTGATAAACAGCTACCTACGCAGCATGTTCATGTCGTTCCTAAATGAGCTTTTATCTCTCTCCCCTCACCACAAATCAGATTCTTCTGAGGAGTTCCCAGTACATTATCCTTTCCCCTGTGTAATTACCTTAACAAGCTCCAGCTGTTTTTATTCTCAGAAGGTTTACTCCCTGATATACAGCTGCCTACCCCCTTCGTAAGTGCAGGTCCAAAATGAGCTTTTTTCTCTGTTCCCTCACCACAATCCAGATTCTTTTGGGGAGTTACCAGTACAGTAACCATACCAGGAAGTACTTAATTGATTAAGCTACTGCTTTTCTTAATCTCAGTGGAGATATTTACTGATGAACAGCTACCTACGCAGCATGTTCATGTCGTTCCTAAATTTGCTTTTATCTCTCTCCCTCACCAAAAATCAGATTCTTCTTAGGAGTTCCCAGTACATTGTCCTTTCCCCTGTGTAATTACCTTAACAATCTCCAGCTATTTTTATTCTCAGAAGGTTTACTCCCTGATATACAGCTGCCTAAACCCTTCGTAAGTGCAGGTCTTAAATGAGTTTTTTTCTCTGTTCACTCACCACAATCCAGATTCTTTTGGGGAGTTACCAGTACAGTAACCATACCAGAAAGTACTTAATTTATTAAGCTACTGCTTTTCTTAATCTCAGTGGAGATATTTACTGATAAACAGCTACCTTCGCAGCATGTTCATGTCGTTCCTAAATGAGCTTTTATCTCTCTCCCCTCACCATAAATCAGATTCTTCTGAGAAGTTCCCAGTACATTATCCTTTCACCTGTGTAATTACCTTAACAAGCTCCAGCTGTTTTTATTCTCAGAAGATTTACTCACTGATATACTGCGGCCTACCCCCTTCGTAAGTGCAGGTCCTTTATGAGATTTTTTCTCTGTTCCCTCACCACAATCCAGATTCTTTTGGGGAGTTACCAGTACAGTAACCATTCCAGGAAGTACTTAATTTATTAAGCTACTGCTTTTCTTAATCTCAGTGGAGATATTTACTGATAAACAGCTACCTACGCAGCATGTTCATGTCGTTCCTAAATGAGCTTTTATCTCTCTCCCCCTCACCACAAATCACATTCTTCTGAGGAGTTCCCAGTACATTATCCTTTCCCCTGTGTAATTACCTTAACAAGCTCCAGCTGTTTTTATTCTCAGAAGGTTTACTCCCTGATAAACAGCTACCTACTCCCTTCGTAATTGCAGGTCCTAAATGAGCTTTTTTCTCTGTACCCTCACCACAATCCAGATTCTTTTGGGGAGTTACCAGTACAGTAACCATACCAGGAAGTACTTAATTTATTAAGCTACTTCTTTTCTTAATCTCAGTGGAGATATTTACTGATAAACAGGAACCTATGCAGCATATTC
>NW_025961186.1:0-53405 GCF_023159225.1 Perognathus longimembris pacificus | reverse complement strand
AGCGGAGATATTTACTTATATACAGCTACCTACGCAGCATGTTCATGTCGTAACTAAATGAGCTCTTATCTCTCTCCCCTCACCACGAATAAGATTCTTCTGAGGAGTTCCCAGTACATTATCGTTTCCCCTGTGTAATTACCTTAACAAGCTCCAGCTGTTTTTATTCTCAGAAGGTTTACTCCCTGATATACAGCTGCCTAACCCCTTCGTAAGTGCAGGTCCTAAATGAGCTTTTTTCTCTGTTCCCTCACCACAATCCAGATTCTTTTGGGGAGTTACCAGTACAGTAACCATACCAGGAAGTACTTAATGTATTAAGCTACTGCTTTTCTTAATCTCAGTGGAAATATTTACTGATAAACAGCTACCTTCGCAGCACGTTCATGTCGTTCCTAAATGAGCTTTTATCTCTCTCCCATCACCACAAATCAGATTCTTCTGAGGAGTTCCCAGTACATTATCCTTTCCCCTGTGTAATTACCTTCACAAGCTCCAGCTGTTTTTATTCTCAGAAGGTTTACTCCCTGATATACAGCTGCCTACCCCCTTCGTAAGTGCAGGTATTAAATGAGCTTTTTTCTCTGTTCCCTCACCACAATACAGATTCTTTTGGAAAGTTACCAGTACAGTAACCATACCAAGAAGTACTTAATTTATTAAGCTACTGTTTTTCTTAATCTCAGTGGAGATATTTACTGATAAACAGCTACCTACGCAGCATGTTCATGTCGTTCCTAAATGAGCTTTTATCTCTCTCCCCTCACCACAAATCAGATTCTTCTGAGGAGTTCCAGTACATTATCCTTTCCCCTGTGTAATTACCTTAAAAAGCTCCAGCTGTTTTTATTCTCAGAAGTTTTACTCCCTGATATACAGCTGCCTACTCCTTCGTAAGTGCAGGTCCTAAATTAGCTTTTTTCTCTGTTCCCTCACCAAAATCCAGATTCTTTTGGGGAGTTACCAGTACAGTAACCATACCAAGAAGTATTTAATTTTTTAAGCTAATGCTTTTCTTAATCTCAGTGGAGATATTTACTGATAAACAGCTACCTACGCTGCATTTACATGTCTTTCCTAAATGAGCTTTTATCTCTCTCCCCTCAAAACAAATCAGATTCTTCTGAGGAGTTCCAAGTACATTATCCTTTTCCCTGTGTAATTACCTTAACAAGCTCCAGCTGGTTTTATTCTCAGAAGGTTTACTCCCTTATATACACCTGCCTACCCTCTTCTTAAGTGCAGGTCCTAAAAGAGCATTTTTCTCTGTTCCCTCACCACAATCCAGATTCTTTTGAGGAGTTCACAGTACAGTAACCATCCCAGGAAGTACTTACTTTATTAAGCTACTGCTTTTCTTAATCTCAGTGGAGATATTTACTGATAAACAGCTACCTACGCAGCATGTTCTTGTCGTTCCTAAATGAGCTTTTATCTCTCTCCCCTCACCACAAATCAGATTCTTCTGAGGAGTTCCCAGTACATTATCCTTTCCCCTGTGTAATTACCTTAACATGCTCCAGCTGTTTTTCTTCTCAGAAGTTTTACTCCCTGATATACAGCTGCCTTCCCCCTTCGTAAGTGCAGGTCCTAAATGAACTATTTTCTCTGTTCCCTCACCACAATCCAGATTCTTTTGTGGAGTTACCAGTACAGTAACCATACCAGGGAAGTACTTAATTTATTAAGCTACTGCTTTTCTTAATCTCAGTGGAGATATTTACTGATAAACATCTACCTACGCAGCATGTACATGTCGTTCCTAAATGAGCATTTATCTCTCTCCCCCTCACCACAAATCATATTCTTCTGAGGAGTACACAGTACATTATCCTTTCCCCTGTGTAATTACCTTAACAAGCTCCAGCTGCTTTTATTCTCAGAAGGTTTACTTCCTGATATACTGCTGCCTACCCCCTTCGTAAGTGCAGGTCCTAAATGAGATTTGTTCTCTGTTCCCTCACCGCAACCAGATTCTTTTGGGTCGTTACCAGTACAGTAACCATACCAGGAAGTACTTAATTTATTAAGCTACTGATTTTCTTAATCTCAGTGGAGATATTTACTGATAAACAGCTACCTACGCAGCATGTTCATGTCGTTCCTAAATGAGCTTTTATCTCTCTCCCCTCATCACAAATCAGATTCTTCTGAGGTGTTCCCAGTACATTATCCTTTCCCCTGTGTAATTACCTTAACAAGCTCCAGCTGTTTTTATTCTCAGAAGGTTTACTCCCTGATATACAGCTGCCTACCCCCTTCGTAAGTGCAGGTCCTAAATGAGCTTTTTTCTCTGTTCCCTCACCACAATCCAGATTCTTTTGGGGAGTTCCCATAACAGTAACCATACCAGGAAGTACTTAATTAATTAAGCTACTGCTTTTCGTAATCTCAGTGGAGATATTTACTGATAAACAGCTGCCGCTGCAGCATTTTCATGTCGTTGCTAAATGAGGTTTTATCTCTCTCCCCTCACCACCAATCAGATTCTTCTGAGGAGTTCCCAGTACATTATCCTTTCCCCTGTGTAATTACATTAACAAGCTCCAGCTGTTTTTATTCTCAGAAGGTTTACTCCCTGATATACTGCTGCCTTCCCCCTTCGTAAGTGCATGTTCTAAATGAGATTTTTTCTCTGTTCCCTCACCACAATCCATATTCATTTGGGGAGTTACCAGTACAGTAACCATACCCAGGAAGTACTTAATCTATTAAGCTACTGCTTTTCTCAATCTCAGTGGAGATATTTATTGATAAACAGCTACCTACGCAGCATGTTCATGTCGTTCCTAAATGAGCTTTTATTTCTCTCCACTCAAGACAAATCAGATTCTTCTGAGGAGTTCCCAGTACATTATCCTTTCCCCTGTGTAATTACCTTAACATGCTCCAGCTGTTTTTCTTCTCAGAAGTTTTACTCCCTGATATACATCTGCCTACCCCTTCGTAAGTGCAGGTCCTAAGTGAGCTTTTTTCTCTGTTCCCTCACCACAATCCAGATTCTTTTCGGGAGTTACCAGTACAGTAACCATACCAGGAAGTACTTAATTTATTAAGCTACTGCTTTTCTTAATCTCAGTGGAGATATTTACTGATAAACAGCTGCCTATGCAGCATTTTCATGTCGTTCCTTAATGAGCTTTTATCTCTCTCCCCTCACCACAAATCATATTCTTCTGAGGAGTTCCCAGTACATTATCCTTTCCCCTGTGTAAATAACTTAACAAGCTCCAGCTGTTTTTATTCTCAGAAGGTTTACTCCCTGATAAACATCTGCCTACCCACTTCGTAAGTGCAGGTCCAAAATGAGCTTTTTTCTCTGTTCCCTCACCAAAATCCAGATTCTTCTGGATAGTTACCAGTACAGTAACCATACCAGGAAGTACTTAATTTATTAAGCCACTGCTTTTCTTAATCTCAGTGGAGATATTTACTGATAAACAGCTACCTACGCAGCATGTCCATGTCGTTCCTAAATGAGCTTTTATCTCTCTGCCCTCACCACAAATCAGATTCTTCTGAGGATTTCCCAGTACATTATCCTTTCCCCTGTGTAATTACCTTAACAAGCTCCAGCTGTTTTTATTCTCAGAAGGTTTACTCCCTGATATACAGCTGCCTACCCCCTTCGTAAGTGCAGGTCCTAAATGAGCTTTTTTCTCTGTTCCCTCACCACAATCCAGATTCTTTTGGGGAGTTACCAGAACAGTAACCATACCAGGAAGTACTTAATTTATTAAGCTACTGCTTTTCTTAATCTCAGTGGAGATATTTACTGATAAACAGCTAACCACGCAGCATGTTCATGTCGTTCCTAAATGAGCTTTTATCTCTCTGCCCTCACCACAAATCAGATTCTTCTGAGGAGTTCCCAGTACATTATCCTTTCCCCTGTGTAATTACCTTAACAAGCTCCAGCTGTTTTTATTCTCAGAAGGTTTACTCCCTGATATACAGCTGCCTACCCCCTTCGTAAGTGCAGGTCCTAAATTAGCTTTTTTCTCTGTTCCCTCACCAAAATCCAGATTCTTTTGGGGAGTTACCAGTACAGTAACCATACCAAGAAGTATTTAATTTTTTAAGCTACTGCTTTTCTTAATCTCAGTGGAGATATTTACTGATAAACAGCTACCTACGCTGCATTTACATGTCTTTCCTAAATGAGCTTTTATCTCTCTCCCCTCAAAACAAATCAGATTCTTCTGAGGAGTTCCAAGTACATTATCCTTTTCCCTGTGTAATTACCTTAACAAGCTCAGCTGGTTTTATTCTCAGAAGGTTTACTCCCTTATATACACCTGCCTACCCTCTTCTTAAGTGCAGGTCCTAAAAGAGCATTTTTCTCTGTTCCCTCACCACAATCCAGATTCTTTTGAGGAGTTCACAGTACAGTAACCATCCCAGGAAGTACTTACTTTATTAAGCTACTGCTTTTCTTAATCTCAGTGGAGATATTTACTGATAAACAGCTACCTACGCAGCATGTTCTTGTCGTTCCTAAATGAGCTTTTATCTCTCTCCCCTCACCACAATCAGATTCTTCTGAGGAGTTCCCAGTACATTATCCTTTCCCCTGTGTAATTACCTTAACATGCTCCAGCTGTTTTTCTTCTCAGAAGTTTTACTCCCTGATATACAGCTGCCTTCCCCCTTCGTAAGTGCAGGTCCTAAATGAACTATTTTCTCTGTTCCCTCACCACAATCCAGATTCTTTTGTGGAGTTACCAGTACAGTAACCATACCAGGAAGTACTTAATTTATTAAGCTACTGCTTTTCTTAATCTCAGTGGAGATATTTACTGATAAACATCTACCTACGCAGCATGTACATGTCGTTCCTAAATGAGCATTTATCTCTCTCCCCTCACCACAAATCATATTCTTCTGAGGAGTACACAGTACATTATCCTTTCCCCTGTGTAATTACCTTAACAAGCTCCAGCTGCTTTTATTCTCAGAAGGTTTACTTCCTGATATACTGCTGCCTACCCCCTTCGTAAGTGCAGGTCCTAAATGAGATTTGTTCTCTGTTCCCTCACCGCAACCAGATTCTTTTGGGTCGTTACCAGTACAGTAACCATACCAGGAAGTACTTAATTTATTAAGCTACTGATTTTCTTAATCTCAGTGGAGATATTTACTGATAAACAGCTACCTACGCAGCATGTTCATGTCGTTCCTAAATGAGCTTTTATCTCTCTCCCCTCATCACAAATCAGATTCTTCTGAGGTGTTCCCAGTACATTATCCTTTCCCCTGTGTAATTACCTTAACAAGCTCCAGCTGTTTTTATTCTCAGAAGGTTTACTCCCTGATATACAGCTGCCTACCCCCTTCGTAAGTGCAGGTCCTAAATGAGCTTTTTTCTCTGTTCCCTCACCACAATCCAGATTCTTTTGGGGAGTTCCCATAACAGTAACCATACCAGGAAGTACTTAATTAATTAAGCTACTGCTTTTCGTAATCTCAGTGGAGATATTTACTGATAAACAGCTGCCGCTGCAGCATTTTCATGTCGTTTGCTAAATGAGGTTTTATCTCTCTCCCCTCACCACCAATCAGATTCTTCTGAGGAGTTCCCAGTACATTATCCTTTCCCCGTGTAATTACATTAACAAGCTCCAGCTGTTTTTATTCTCAGAAGGTTTACTCCCTGATATACTGCTGCCTTCCCCCTTCGTAAGTGCATGTTCTAAATGAGATTTTTTCTCTGTTCCCTCACCACAATCCATATTCATTTGGGGAGTTACCAGTACAGTAACCATACCAGGAAGTACTTAATCTATTAAGCTACTGCTTTTCTCAATCTCAGTGGAGATATTTATTGATAAACAGCTACCTACGCAGCATGTTCATGTCGTTCCTAAATGAGCTTTTATTTCTCTCCACTCAAGACAAATCAGATTCTTCTGAGGAGTTCCCAGTACATTATCCTTTCCCCTGTGTAATTACCTTAACATGCTCCAGCTGTTTTTCTTCTCAGAAGTTTTACTCCCTGATATACATCTGCCTACCCCCTTCGTAAGTGCAGGTCCTAAGTGAGCTTTTTTCTCTGTTCCCTCACCACAATCCAGATTCTTTTCGGAGTTACCAGTACAGTAACCATACCAGGAAGTACTTAATTTATTAAGCTACTGCTTTTCTTAATCTCAGTGGAGATATTTACTGATAAACAGCTGCCTATGCAGCATTTTCATGTCGTTCCTTAATGAGCTTTTATCTCTCTCCCCTCACCACAAATCATATTCTTCTGAGGAGTTCCCAGTACATTATCCTTTCCCCTGTGTAAATAACTTAACAAGCTCCAGCTGTTTTTATTCTCAGAAGGTTTACTCCCTGATAAACATCTGCCTACCCACTTCGTAAGTGCAGGTCCAAAATGAGCTTTTTTCTCTGTTCCCTCACCAAAATCCAGATTCTTCTGGATAGTTACCAGTACAGTAACCATACCAGGAAGTACTTAATTTATTAAGCCACTGCTTTTCTTAATCTCAGTGGAGATATTTACTGATAAACAGCTACCTACGCAGCATGTCCATGTCGTTCCTAAATGAGCTTTTATCTCTCTGCCCTCACCACAAATCAGATTCTTCTGAGGATTTCCCAATACATTATCCTTTCCCCTGTGTAATTACCTTAACAAGCTCCAGCTGTTTTTATTCTCAGAAGGTTTACTCCCTGATATACAGCTGCCTACCCCCTTCGTAAGTGCAGGTCCTAAATGAGCTTTTTTCTCTGTTCCCTCACCACAATCCAGATTCTTTTGGGGAGTTACCAGAACAGTAACCATACCAGGAAGTACTTAATTTATTAAGCTACTGCTTTTCTTAATCTCAGTGGAGATATTTACTGATAAACAGCTAACCACGCAGCATGTTCATGTCGTTCCTAAATGAGCTTTTATCTCTCTGCCCTCACCACAAATCAGATTCTTCTGAGGAGTTCCCAGTACAATATCCTTTCCCCTGTGAAATTATATTAACAAGCTCCAGCTGTTTTTATTCTCAGAAGGTTTACTCCCTGATATACCGCCGCCTACCCCCTTCATAAGTGCAGGTCCTAAATGAGCTTTTTTCTCTGTTCCCTCACCACAATCCAGATTCTTTTGGGGAGTTAGCAGTACAGTAACCATACCAGGAAGTACTTAATTTATTAAGCTACCGCTTTTCTTAATCTCAGTGGAGACATTTACTGATAAACAGCTACTGATGCAGCATGTTCATGTCGGTCCTAAATGAGCTTTTATCTCTCTACCCTCACCACAAATCAGATTCTTCTGAGGAGTTCCCAGTACATTATCCTTTCCCCTGTGTAATTACCTTAACAATCTCCAGCTGTTTTTATTCTCAGAAGGTTTACTCCCTGATATACAGCTGCCTACCCCCTTCGTAAGTGCAGGTCCTAAATGAGCTTTTTTCTCTGTTCCCTCACCACAATACAGATTCTTTTGGGAAGTTACCAGTACAGTAACCATACGAGGAAGTACTTAGTGTATTAAGCTACTGCTTTTCTTAATCTCAGTGGAGATATTTACTGATAAACAGCTACCTAAGCAGCATGTTCATGTCGTTCATAATTGAGCTTTTATCTCTCTACCCTCACCACAAATCAGATTGTTCTGAGGAGTTCCCATTACATTGTCCTTTCCCCTGTGTAATTACCTTAAGAAGCTCCAGCTATTTTTATTCTCAGAAGGTTTACTCCCTGATATACAGTTGCCTATCCCCTTAAAAAAAGCAGGTCCTAAATGAGCTTTTTTCTCTGTTCCCTCACCACAATGCAGATTCTTTTGGGGAGTTACCAGTACAGTAACCATACCACAAAGTACTTAATTTTTTAAGCTACAGCTTTTCTTAATCTCGGTGGAGATATTTACTGATAAACAGCTACCTACGCAGCATGTTCATGTCGTTCCTAAATGAGCTTTTATCTCTCTACCCTCACCACAAATCAGATTCTTCTGAGGAGTTCCCAGTACATTATTCTTTCCCCTGTGTAATTACCTTAACAAGCTCCAGGTGTTTTTATTCTCAGAAGGTTTACTCCCTGATATACAGCTGCCTACCCCCTTCGTATGCGCAGGTCCTTTATGAGCTTTTTTCTCTGTTCCCTCAAAACAATCCAGATTCTTTTGGGGAGTTACCAGTACAGTAACCATACCAGGAAGTACTTAATTTATTAAGCTACTGCTTTTCTTAATCTCAGTGGAGATATTTACTGAAAAACAGCTACCTACGCAGCATGTTCATGTCGTTCCTAAATGAGCTTTGATCTCTCTTCCCTCACCACAAATCAGATTCTTCTGAGGAGTTCCCAGTACATTATCCTTTCCCCTGTGTAATTACCTTAACAAGCCCAGCTGTTTTTATTCTCAGAAGGGATACTCCCTGATATACAGCTGCCTAACCCCTTCGTAAGTGCAGGTCTTAAATGAGCTTTTTTCTCTGTTCCCTCACCACAATCCAGATTCTTTTGGGGAGTTCCTAGTACAGTAACCATACCAGGAAGTCCTTAATTTATTAAGCTACTGCTTTTGTTAATCTCAGTGGAGATATTTACTGATAAACACCTACCTATGCAGCATGTTCATGGCGTTCCTAAATGAGCTTTTATCTCTCTCCCCTCACCACAAATCAGATTCTTCTGAGGAGTTCCCAGTACAGTAACCATACCAGGAAGTACTTAATTTATTAAGCTACTGCTTTTCTTAATCTCAGTGGAGATATTTACTGATAAACAGCTACCTATGCAGCATGTTCATGTCGTTCCTAAATGAGCTTTTATCTCTCTCCCCTCACCACAAATCAGATTCTTCTGAGGAGCTCCCAGTACATTATCCTTTCCCTGTGTAATTACCTTAAGAAGCTCCAGCTGTTTTTATTCACAGAAGGGATACTCCCTGATATACTGCTGCCTACCACCTTCGTAAGTGCAGGTCCTAAGTGAGCTTTTTTCTATGTTCCCTCACAGCAATCCAGATTCTTTTGGGGAGTTACCAGTACAGTAACAATACCAGCAAGTACTTAATTTATTAAGCTACTGCTTTTCTTAATCTCAGTGGAGATATTTACCTACAAACAGCTACCTACTCAGCATGTTCATGTCGTTCCTAAATGAGCTTTTATCTCTCTCCCCTCACCACAAATCAGATTCTGCTGAGGAGTTCCCAGCACAGTAACCATACCAGGAAGTACTTAATTTATTAAGCTACTCCTTTTCTTAATATCAGTAGAGATATTTACCTTGAAACAGCTACCTACTAAACATGTTCATGTCGTTCCTAAATGAGCTTTTATCTCTCTCCCCTCACCAAAAATCAGATTCTTCTGAGGAGTTCCCAGTATATTATCCTTTCCCCTTTCTAATTACCTTAACAAGCTCCAGCTTTATTGATTCTTGAAGGTTTACTCCCTGATATAAAGCTGCCTACCCCCTTCGTAAGTGCAGGTCATAAATGAACCTTTTTCTCTGTTCCCTCACCACAATCCAGATTCTTTTGGGGAGTTACCAGTACAGTATCCATACCAGGAAGTACTTAATTTATTAAGCTACTGCTTTTCTTAATCTCAGTGGAGATATTTACTGATAAACAGCTACGTATGCAGCATGTTCATGTCGTTCTTAAATGAGCTTTTATCTCTCTCCCCTCACCACAAATCAGATTCTTCTGAGGAGTTCCCAGTACATTATCCTTTCCCCTGTGTAATTACATTAACAAGCTCCAGCTGTTTTTATTCTCAGATGGGATACTCCCTGATATACAGCTGCCTACCCCCTTCGTAAGTTCAGGTCCAAAATGAGCTTTTTTCTCTGTTCCCTCACCACAATCCAGATTCTTTTGGGAGTTACCAGTACAGTAACCATACCAGGAAGTACTTAACTTCTTAAGCTACTGCTTTTCTTAATCTCAGTGGAGATATTTACTGATAAACAGCTACCTACGCATCATGTTCATGTCGTTCATAAATGAGCTTTTATCTCTCTACCCTCACCACAAATCAGATTGTTCTGAGGAGTTCCCATTACATTATCCTTTCCCCTGTGTAATTACCTTAAGAAGCTCCAGCTATTTTTATTCTCAGAAGGTTTACTCCCTGATATACAGTTGCCTACCCCCTTAAAAAATGCAGGTCCTAAATGAGCTTTATTCTCTGTTCCCTCACCACAATGCAGATTATTTTGGGGAGTTACCAGTACAGTAACCATACCACAAAGTACTTAATTTTTTAAGCTACTGCTTTTCTTAATCTCGGTGGAGATTTTTACTGATAAACAGCTACCTACGCAGCATGTTCATGTCGTTCCTAAATGAGCTTTTATCTCTCTACCCTCACCACAAATCAGATTCTTCTGAGGAGTTCCCAGTACATTATTCTTTCCCCTGTGTAATTACCTTAACAAGCTCCAGGTGTTTTTATTCTCAGAAGGTTTACTCCCTGATATACAGCTGCCTACCCCCTTCGTATGCGCAAGTCCTAAATGAGCTTTTTTCTCTGTTCCCTCAAAACAATCCAGATTCTTTTGGGGAGTTACCAGTACAGTAACCATACCAGGAAGTACTTAATTTATTAAGCTACTGCTTTTCTTAATCTCAGTGGAGATATTTACTGAAAAACAGCTACCTACGCAGCATGTTCATGTCGTTCCTAAATGAGCTTTGATCTCTCTTCCCTCACCACAAATCAGATTCTTCTGAGGAGTTCCAAGTACATTATCCTTTCCCCTGTGTAATTTCCTTAACAAGCCCCAGCTGTTTTTATTCTCAGAAGGGATACTCCCTGATATACAGCTGCCTAACCCCTTCGTAAGTGCAGGACCTAAATGAGCTTTTTTCTCTGTTCCCTCACCACAATCCAGATTCTTTTGGGGAGTTCCTAGTACAGTAACCATACCAGGAAGTCCTTAATTTATTAAGCTACTGCTTTTGTTAATCTCAGTGGAGATATTTACTGATAAACACCTACCTATGCAGCATGTTCATGGCGTTCCTAAATGAGCTTTTATCTCTCTCCCCTCAAGACAAATCAGATACTTCTGAGGAATTCCCAGTACATTTTCCTTTCCCCTGTGTAATTAACTTAACAATCTCCAGCTGTTTTTATTCTCAGAATGTTTACTCCCTGATATACAGCTGCCTACCCCCTTCGTAAGTGCAGGTCTTAAATGAGCTTTTTTCTCTGTTCCCTCACCACAATCCAGATTCTTTTGGGGAGTTACCAGTACAGTAACCATACCAGGAAGTACTTAATTTATTAAGCTACTGCTTTTCTTAATCTCAGTGGAGATATTTACTGATAAATAGCTACCTATGCAGCATTTTCATGTAGTTCATAATGAGATTTTTTCTCTCTCCCCTCACTACAAATCAGATTCTTCTGAGGAGTTCCCAGTACATTTTCCTTTTCCCTGCGTAATTTCTTTAACAAGCTCCAGCTGTTTTTATTCTCAGAAGGGATACTCCCTGATATACAGCTGCCTACCCCCTTCGTAAGTGTAGGTCCTAAATGAGCTTTTTTCTCTGTTCCCTCACCACAATCCAGATTCTTTTGGGGAATTACCAGTACAGTAAGCATACCAGGAAGTACTTAATTTATTAAGCTACTGCTTTTCTTAATCTCAGTGGAGATATTAACTGATAAACAGCTACCTACGCAGCATGTTCATGTCGTTCCTAAATGAGCTTTTATCTCTCTCCC
Organism: Perognathus longimembris pacificus; assembly: GCF_023159225.1. Classification (NCBI taxonomy): domain Eukaryota; kingdom Metazoa; phylum Chordata; class Mammalia; order Rodentia; family Heteromyidae; genus Perognathus; species Perognathus longimembris. Next base: position 41,709 of record NW_025961186.1, on the reverse strand, counting down.
CTCACCACAAATCAGATTCTTCTGAGGAGTTCCCAGCACAGTATCCATACCAGGAAGGACTTAATTTATTAAGCTACTGCTTTTCTTAATCTCAGTAGAGATATTTACCTAGAAACAGCTACCTACTCAGCATGTTCATGTCGTTCCTAAATGAGCTTTTATCTCTCTCCCCTCACCACAAATCAGATTCTTCTGAGGAGTTCCCAGTATATTATCCTTTCCCCTTTCTAATTACCTTAACAAGCTCCAGCTTTATTGATTCTTGAAGGTTTACTCCCTGATATAAAGCTGCCTACCCCCTTCGTAAGTGCAGGTCATAAATGAACCTTTTTCTCTGTTCCCTCACCACAATCCAGATTCTTTTGGGGAGTTACCAGTACAGTAACCATACCAGGAAGTACTTAATTTATTAAGCTACTGCTTTTCTTAATCTCAGTGGAGATATTTACTGATAAACAGCTACCTATGCAGCATGTTCATGTCGTTCCTAAATGAGCTTTTATCTCTCTCCCCTCACCACAAATCAGATTCTTCTGAGGAGTTCCCAGCAAATTATCCTTTCCCCTGTGTAAGTACCTTAACAAGCTCCAGCTGTTTTTATTCACAGAAGGGATACTCCCTGATATACAGCTGCCTACCACCTTGGTAAGTGCGGGTCCTAAGTGAGCTTTTTTCTATGTTCCATCACAACAATCCAGATTCTTTTGGGGAGGTACCAGTACAGTAACCATACCAGGAAGTACTTAATTTATTAAGCTACTGCTTTTCTTAATCTCAGTGGAGATATTTACCTATAAACAGCTACCTACTCAGCATGTTCATGTCGTTCCTAAATGAGCTTTTATCTCTCTCCCCTCACCACAAATCAGATTCTTCTGAGGAGTTTCCAGTACAGTAACCATACCAGGATGTACTTCATTTATTAAGCTACTGCTTTCCTTAATCTCAGTGGATATATTTATTGATAAAAAGCTACCTACGCAGCATGTTCTTGTCGTTCCTAAATGAGCTTTTATCTCTCTCCCCTCACCACAAATCAGATTCTTCTGAGGAGTACGCAGTACATTATCCTTTCCCCTGTGTAATTACCTTAAGAAGCTCCAGCTGTTCTTATTCACAGAAGGGATACTCCCTGATATACAGCTGCCTACCACCTTCGTAAGTGCAGGTCCTAAGTGAGCTTTTTTCTATGTTCCCTCACAACAATCCAGATTCTTTTGGGGAGTTACCAGTACAGTAACAATACCAGCAAGTACTTAATTTATTAAGCTACTGCTTTTCTTAATCTCAGTGGAGATATTTACCTACAAACAGCTACCTACTCAGCATGTTCATGTCGTTCCTAAATGAGCTTTTATCTCTCTCCCCTCACCACAAATCAGATTCTTCTGAGGAGTTCCCAGCACAGTAACCATACCAGGAAGTACTTAATTTATTAAGCTACTGCTTTTCTTAATCTCAGTAGAGATATTTACCTAGAAACAGCTACCTACTCAGCATGTTCATGTCGTTCCTAAATGAGCTTTTATGTCTCTCCCCTCACCACAAATCAGATTCTTCTGAGGAATTCCCAGTACATATTCCTTTCCCCTGTGTTATAATCTTAACAAGGTCCAGGTGTTTTTATTCCCAGATGGTTTACTCCCTGATATACAGCTGCCTAACCCCTTCGTAAGTGCAGGTCCTAAATGAGCTTTTTTTCTGTTCCCTCACCACAATCCAGATTCTTTTGCGGAGTTACCAGTACAGTAACCATACCAGGAAGTCCTTAATTTATTAAGCTCCTGCTTTTCTTAATCTCAGTGGAGATATTTACTGATAAACAGCTACCTACGCAGCATGTTCATGTCGTTCCTAAATAAGCTTTTATCTCTCTCCCCTCACCACAAATCAGATTCTTCTGAGGAGTTCCCAGTACATTATCCTTTCCCCTGTGTAATTACCTCAACAAGCTCCAGCTGTTTTTATTCTCAGAAGGTTTACTCCCTGATATACAGCTGCTTACCCCCTTCGTAAGTGCAGGTCCAAAATGAGCTTTTTTCTCTGTTCCCTCACCAATATCCAGATTCCTTTGGGGAGTTACCAGTACAGTAACCATACCATGAAGTACTTAATTTATTAAGCTTCTGCTTTTCTTAATCTCAGTGGAGATATTTACTGATAAACAGCTACCTACGCAGCATGTTCATGTCGTTCATAAATGAGCTTTTATCTCTCTCCCCTATCCACAAATCAGATTCTTCTCAGGAGTTCCCAGTACATTATCCTTTCCAATGTGTAATTACCTTAACAAGCTCCAGCTGTTTTTGTTGTCAGAAGGGATACTCCGCTGATATACACCTGCCCACCCCGTTCGTAAGTGCACGTCCTAACTGAGCTTTTTTCTCTGTTCCCTGCCCACAATAAAGATTCTTTGGGGGAGTTACAAGTACAGTAACCATACCAGGAAGTACTTAATTTATTAAGCTACTGCTTTTCTTAATCTCAGTGGAGATATTTACTGATAAAAAGCTACATATGCAGCATTTTCATGTTGTTCATAAATGAGCTTTTATCTCTCTCCCCTCACCACAAATCAGATCTTCTGAGGAGTTCCCAGTACATTATCCTTTCCCCTGTGTAATTACGTTAACAAGCTCCAGCTGTTTTTATTCTCAGAATGGATACTCCCTGATATACAGCGGACTACCCCTTTTGTAAGTGCAGGTCCTAAATGAGCTTTTTTCTCTGTTCCCTCACCACAATCCACATTCTTTGGGGAGTTACCAGTACAGTAACCATACCAGGAAGTACTTAATTTATTAAGCTACTGCTATTCTTAATATCACTGGAGATATTTACTAATAAAGAACTACCTACGCAGCATGTTCATGTCGTTCGTAAATGAGCTTTTATCTCTCTCCCCTCACCACAAACCAGATTCTTCTGAAGAGTTCCCAGTACATTATCCTTCCCCTATGTAATTATCTTAACAATCTCCAGCTGTTTTTATTCTTAGAAGGTTTGCTCCCTGATATACAGCTGCCTACCCCCTTCGTAAGTGCAGGTCCTAAATGAGCTTTTTTCTTAGTTCCCTCACCACAACCCAGATTCTTTTGGGGAGTTACCAGTACAGTAATCATACCAGGAAGTACTTAATTTATTAAGCTACTGCTTTTCTTAATCTCAGTGGAGACATTTACTGATAAACAGCTACCTATGCAGCATGTTCAAGTCGTTCATAAATGACCTTTTATCTCTCTCCACTCACCACAAATCAGATTCTTCTGAGGAGTCCCCAGTACATTATCCTTTCCCCTGTGTAATTACCTGAACAAGCTCCAGCTGTTTTTATTCTCAGAAGGTTTACTCCCTGATATACACCTGCCGACCCCCTTCTTAAGTGCATGTCCTAAATGAGCTTTTTTCTCTGTTCCCTTACCACAATCCAGATTCTTTTGGGGAGTTACCAGTACAGTAACTATACCAGGAAGTACTTAATTTATTAAGCTACGACTTTTCTTAATCTCAGTGGAGATATTTACTGATAAACAGCTACCTACGTAGCATGTTCATTTCGTTCATATATGAGCTTTTATCTCTCTCCCCTCACCACAAATCAGATTCTTCTGAGGAGTTCCCAGTACATTATCCTTTCCCCTGTGTAATTACCTGAACAAGCTCCAGCTGTTTTTATTCTCAGAAGGTTTACTCCCTGATATACACCTGCCGACCCCCTTCTTAAGTGCATGTCCTAAATGAGCTTTTTTCTCTGTTCCCTTACCACAATCCAGATTCTTTTGGGGAGTTACCAGTACAGTAACTATACCAGGAAGTACTTAATTTATTAAGCTACGACTTTTCTTAATCTCAGTGGAGATATTTACTGATAAACAGCTACCTACGTAGCATGTTCATTTCGTTCATATATGAGCTTTTATCTCTCTCCCCTCACCACAAATCAGATTCTTCTGAGGAGTTCCCAGTACATTATCCTTTCCCCTGTGTAATTACCTTAACAAGCTCCAGCTGTTTTTATTCTCAGAAGGTTTACTCACTGATATACAGCTGCCTACCCCCTTCGTTAGTGCAGGTCCTAAATGAGCTTTTTTTCTCTGTTCCCTCACCACAATCCAGATTCTTTTGGGTAGTTACCAGTACAATAACCGTACTAGGAAGTACTTAATTTATTAAGCTACTGCTTTTCTTAATCTCAGTGGAGATATTTACTGATAAACAGCTACCTATGCAGCATGTTCATGCCGTTCCTAAATGACCTTTTATCTCTCTCCACTCACCACAAATCAGATTCTTCTGAGGCGTTCCCAGTACATTATCCTTTCCCCTGTGTTATTACCTGATCAAGCTCCAGCTGTTTTTATTCTCAGAAGATTTACTCGCTGATATACTGCTGCCTACCCTATTCGTATGTGCTGGTCCTAAATGAGCTTTTTTCTCTGTTAGCTCACCACAATCCAGATTCTTTTGGGGAGTTACCAGTACAGTAACCATACCAGGAAGTACTTAATTTATTAAGCGACTGCTTTTCTTATTCTCAGTGGAGATATTTACTGATAAACAGCTACTTACGCAACATGTTCTTGTCGTTCCTAAATGAGCTATTATCCCTCTCCCCTCACCAAAAATCAGATACTTCTGAGGAGTTCCCAGTACATTATCCTTTCCCCTGTGTAATTACCTTAACAAGCTCCAGCTGTTTTTATTCTCAGAAGGTTTACTCCCTGATATACAGCTGCCAACCCCCTTCGTAAGTGCAGGTCCTAAATGAACTTTTTTCTCTGTTCCCTCACCACAATCCAGATTGTTTTGGGGAGTTACCAGTACAGTAACCATACAAGGAAGTACTTAATTTATTCAGCTACTGCTTTTCTTAATCTCAGTGGAGATATTTACTGATAAACTGGTACCTACGCAGCATGTTCCTGTCGTTTCTAAATGAGCTTTTATCTCTCTCCACTCACCACAAATCAGACTCTTCTGAGGAGTTCCCAGTACATTGTCCTTTCCCCTGTGTAATTACCTGAACAAGCTCCAGCTGTTTTTATTCTTAGAAGGTTTACTCCCTGATATACAGCTGCCTACCCCGTTCGTAAGGGCAGGTCCAGACGAGCTTTTTTCTGGGTTCCCTCATCACAATCCAGATTCTTTTGGGGAGTTACCAGTACAGTAACCATACCAGGAAGTACTTAATTTATTAAGCTACTGCTTTGCTTAATCTCAGTGGAGATATTTACGGATAAACAGCTACCTACGCAGCATGTTCATGTCGTTCCTAAATGATCATTTATCTCTCTCCCCTCACCACAAATCAGATTTCTGAGGAGTTCCCAGTACATTATCCTTTCCCCTGTGTAATTACCTTAACAAGCTCCAGCTGTTCCTATTCTCAGAATGGATACTCCCTGATATACAGTTGCCTACCCCCTTCGTAAGTGCAGGTCCTAAATGAGCTTTTTTCTCTGTTCCCTCACCACACTCCAGATTCTTTTGGGGAGTTACCAGTACAGTAACCATACCAGGAAGTACTTAATTTATTAAGCTACTGCTTTTCTTAATCTCAGTGGAGATATTTACGGATAAACAGCTACCTATGCAGCATATTCATGTCGTTCATAAATGAGCTTTTGTCTCTCTCCACTCACCACAAATCAGATTCTTCTGAGGAGTTCCCAGTACATTATCCTTTCCCCCGTGTAATTACCTTAACAAGCTCCAGCTGTTTTTATTCTCAGAAGGGATACTCCCTGTTATACAGCTGCCTACCCCCTTCGTAAGTGCAGGTCCTAAATGAGCTTTTTTCTCTGTTCCCTCACCACAATCCAGATTCTTTTGGGGAGTTACCAGTACAGTAACCATACAAGGAAGTACTTAATTTATTAAGCTACTGCTTTTCTTAATCTCAGTGGAGATATTTACTGATAAACAGCTACCTACGCAGCATGTTCATGTCGTTCCTAAATGAGCTTTTATCTCTCTCCCCTCACCACAAATCAGATTCTTCTGAGGAGTTCCCAGTACATTATCCTTTCCTCTGTGTAATTACCTTAACAAGCTCCAGCTGTTTTTATTCTCAGAATGTTTACTCCCTGATATACAGCTGCCTACCCCCTTCGTAAGTGCAGGTCCTAAGTGAGCTTTTTTCCCTGATCCCTCACCACAATCCAGATTCTTTTGGGGAGTTACCAGTACAGTAACAATACCAGCAAGTACTTAATTTATTAAGCTACTGCTTTTCTTAATCTCAGTGGAGATATTTACCTACAAACAGCTACCTACTCAGCATGTTCATGTCGTTCCTAAATGAGCTTTTATCTCTCTCCCCTCACCACAAATCAGATTCTTCTGAGGAGTTCCCAGCACAGTAACCATACCAGGAAGTACTTAATTTATTAAGCTACTGCTTTTCTTAATCTCAGTAGAGATATTTACCTAGAAACAGCTACCTACTCAGCATGTTCATGTCGTTCCTAAATGAGCTTTTATGTCTCTCCCCTCACCACAAATCAGATTCTTCTGAGGAATTCCCAGTACATATTCCTTTCCCCTGTGTTATAATCTTAACAAGGTCCAGGTGTTTTTATTCCCAGATGGTTTACTCCCTGATATACAGCTGCCTAACCCCTTCGTAAGTGCAGGTCCTAAATGAGCTTTTTTTCTGTTCCCTCACCACAATCCAGATTCTTTTGCGGAGTTACCAGTACAGTAACCATACCAGGAAGTCCTTAATTTATTAAGCTCCTGCTTTTCTTAATCTCAGTGGAGATATTTACTGATAAACAGCTACCTACGCAGCATGTTCATGTCGTTCCTAAATAAGCTTTTATCTCTCTCCCCTCACCACAAATCAGATTCTTCTGAGGAGTTCCCAGTACATTATCCTTTCCCCTGTGTAATTACCTCAACAAGCTCCAGCTGTTTTTATTCTCAGAAGGTTTACTCCCTGATATACAGCTGCTTACCCCCTTCGTAAGTGCAGGTCCAAAATGAGCTTTTTTCTCTGTTCCCTCACCAATATCCAGATTCCTTTGGGGAGTTACCAGTAGAGTAACCATACCATGAAGTACTTAATTTATTAAGCTTCTGCTTTTCTTAATCTCAGTGGAGATATTTACTGATAAACAGCTACCTACGCAGCATGTTCATGTCGTTCATAAATGAGCTTTTATCTCTCTCCCCTATCCACAAATCAGATTCTTCTCAGGAGTTCCCAGTACATTATCCTTTCCAATGTGTAATTACCTTAACAAGCTCCAGCTGTTTTTGTTGTCAGAAGGGATACTCCGCTGATATACACCTGCCCACCCCGTTCGTAAGTGCACGTCCTAACTGAGCTTTTTTCTCTGTTCCCTGCCCACAATAAAGATTCTTTGGGGGAGTTACAAGTACAGTAACCATACCAGGAAGTACTTAATTTATTAAGCTACTGCTTTTCTTAATCTCAGTGGAGATATTTACTGATAAAAAGCTACATATGCAGCATTTTCATGTTGTTCATAAATGAGCTTTTATCTCTCTCCCCTCACCACAAATCAGATCTTCTGAGGAGTTCCCAGTACATTATCCTTTCCCCTGTGTAATTACGTTAACAAGCTCCAGCTGTTTTTATTCTCAGAATGGATACTCCCTGATATACAGCGGACTACCCCTTTTGTAAGTGCAGGTCCTAAATGAGCTTTTTTCTCTGTTCCCTCACCACAATCCACATTCTTTGGGGAGTTACCAGTACAGTAACCATACCAGGAAGTACTTAATTTATTAAGCTACTGCTATTCTTAATATCACTGGAGATATTTACTAATAAAGAACTACCTACGCAGCATGTTCATGTCGTTCGTAAATGAGCTTTTATCTCTCTCCCCTCACCACAAACCAGATTCTTCTGAAGAGTTCCCAGTACATTATCCTTCCCCTATGTAATTATCTTAACAATCTCCAGCTGTTTTTATTCTTAGAAGGTTTGCTCCCTGATATACAGCTGCCTACCCCCTTCGTAAGTGCAGGTCCTAAATGAGCTTTTTTCTTAGTTCCCTCACCACAACCCAGATTCTTTTGGGGAGTTACCAGTACAGTAATCATACCAGGAAGTACTTAATTTATTAAGCTACTGCTTTTCTTAATCTCAGTGGAGACATTTACTGATAAACAGCTACCTATGCAGCATGTTCAAGTCGTTCATAAATGACCTTTTATCTCTCTCCACTCACCACAAATCAGATTCTTCTGAGGAGTCCCCAGTACATTATCCTTTCCCCTGTGTAATTACCTGAACAAGCTCCAGCTGTTTTTATTCTCAGAAGGTTTACTCCCTGATATACACCTGCCGACCCCCTTCTTAAGTGCATGTCCTAAATGAGCTTTTTTCTCTGTTCCCTTACCACAATCCAGATTCTTTTGGGGAGTTACCAGTACAGTAACTATACCAGGAAGTACTTAATTTATTAAGCTACGACTTTTCTTAATCTCAGTGGAGATATTTACTGATAAACAGCTACCTACGTAGCATGTTCATTTCGTTCATATATGAGCTTTTATCTCTCTCCCCTCACCACAAATCAGATTCTTCTGAGGAGTTCCCAGTACATTATCCTTTCCCCTGTGTAATTACCTGAACAAGCTCCAGCTGTTTTTATTCTCAGAAGGTTTACTCCCTGATATACACCTGCCGACCCCCTTCTTAAGTGCATGTCCTAAATGAGCTTTTTTCTCTGTTCCCTTACCACAATCCAGATTCTTTTGGGGAGTTACCAGTACAGTAACTATACCAGGAAGTACTTAATTTATTAAGCTACGACTTTTCTTAATCTCAGTGGAGATATTTACTGATAAACAGCTACCTACGTAGCATGTTCATTTCGTTCATATATGAGCTTTTATCTCTCTCCCCTCACCACAAATCAGATTCTTCTGAGGAGTTCCCAGTACATTATCCTTTCCCCTGTGTAATTACCTTAACAAGCTCCAGCTGTTTTTATTCTCAGAAGGTTTACTCACTGATATACAGCTGCCTACCCCCTTCGTTAGTGCAGGTCCTAAATGAGCTTTTTTTCTCTGTTCCCTCACCACAATCCAGATTCTTTTGGGTAGTTACCAGTACAATAACCGTACTAGGAAGTACTTAATTTATTAAGCTACTGCTTTTCTTAATCTCAGTGGAGATATTTACTGATAAACAGCTACCTATGCAGCATGTTCATGCCGTTCCTAAATGACCTTTTATCTCTCTCCACTCACCACAAATCAGATTCTTCTGAGGCGTTCCCAGTACATTATCCTTTCCCCTGTGTTATTACCTGATCAAGCTCCAGCTGTTTTTATTCTCAGAAGATTTACTCGCTGATATACTGCTGCCTACCCTATTCGTATGTGCTGGTCCTAAATGAGCTTTTTTCTCTGTTAGCTCACCACAATCCAGATTCTTTTGGGGAGTTACCAGTACAGTAACCATACCAGGAAGTACTTAATTTATTAAGCGACTGCTTTTCTTATTCTCAGTGGAGATATTTACTGATAAACAGCTACTTACGCAACATGTTCTTGTCGTTCCTAAATGAGCTATTATCCCTCTCCCCTCACCAAAAATCAGATACTTCTGAGGAGTTCCCAGTACATTATCCTTTCCCCTGTGTAATTACCTTAACAAGCTCCAGCTGTTTTTATTCTCAGAAGGTTTACTCCCTGATATACAGCTGCCAACCCCCTTCGTAAGTGCAGGTCCTAAATGAACTTTTTTCTCTGTTCCCTCACCACAATCCAGATTGTTTTGGGGAGTTACCAGTACAGTAACCATACAAGGAAGTACTTAATTTATTCAGCTACTGCTTTTCTTAATCTCAGTGGAGATATTTACTGATAAACTGGTACCTACGCAGCATGTTCCTGTCGTTTCTAAATGAGCTTTTATCTCTCTCCACTCACCACAAATCAGACTCTTCTGAGGAGTTCCCAGTACATTGTCCTTTCCCCTGTGTAATTACCTGAACAAGCTCCAGCTGTTTTTATTCTTAGAAGGTTTACTCCCTGATATACAGCTGCCTACCCCGTTCGTAAGGGCAGGTCCAACTGAGCTTTTTTCTGTGTTCCCTCATCACAATCCAGATTCTTTTGGGGAGTTACCAGTACAGTAACCATACCAGGAAGTACTTAATTTATTAAGCTACTGCTTTGCTTAATCTCAGTGGAGATATTTACGGATAAACAGCTACCTACGCAGCATGTTCATGTCGTTCCTAAATGATCATTTATCTCTCTCCCCTCACCACAAATCAGATTTCTGAGGAGTTCCCAGTACATTATCCTTTCCCCTGTGTAATTACCTTAACAAGCTCCAGCTGTTCCTATTCTCAGAATGGATACTCCCTGATATACAGTTGCCTACCCCCTTCGTAAGTGCAGGTCCTAAATGAGCTTTTTTCTCTGTTCCCTCACCACACTCCAGATTCTTTTGGGGAGTTACCAGTACAGTAACCATACCAGGAAGTACTTAATTTATTAAGCTACTGCTTTTCTTAATCTCAGTGGAGATATTTACGGATAAACAGCTACCTATGCAGCATATTCATGTCGTTCATAAATGAGCTTTTGTCTCTCTCCACTCACCACAAATCAGATTCTTCTGAGGAGTTCCCAGTACATTATCCTTTCCCCCGTGTAATTACCTTAACAAGCTCCAGCTGTTTTTATTCTCAGAAGGGATACTCCCTGTTATACAGCTGCCTACCCCCTTCGTAAGTGCAGGTCCTAAATGAGCTTTTTTCTCTGTTCCCTCACCACAATCCAGATTCTTTTGGGGAGTTACCAGTACAGTAACCATACAAGGAAGTACTTAATTTATTAAGCTACTGCTTTTCTTAATCTCAGTGGAGATATTTACTGATAAACAGCTACCTACGCAGCATGTTCATGTCGTTCCTAAATGAGCTTTTATCTCTCTCCCCTCACCACAAATCAGATTCTTCTGAGGAGTTCCCAGTACATTATCCTTTCCTCTGTGTAATTACCTTAACAAGCTCCAGCTGTTTTTATTCTCAGAATGTTTACTCCCTGATATACAGCTGCCTACCCCCTTCGTAAGTGCAGGTCCTAAGTGAGCTTTTTTCCCTGATCCCTCACCACAATCCAGATTCTTTTGGGGAGTTACCAGTACAGTAACCATACCAGGAATTACTTAATTTATTAAGCTACTGCTTTTCTTAATCTCAGTGGAGATATTTACTGTTGGGGTCCATCTTCCCCCCCTAGATGGAAGGGGCCTGATGCTCCTCCCCCAGCTGGGGAATGCGGCCTTTCCCTCCTCTATACATTGGAATCCGGAGAAACCGGTCCGATAAGAGACCCCCGACTTAGCCGGCAGCCAGCCTGGCGCCTACCAGCCCTGCCCTGGTTTGGTGCACTCAGAGTGATGTAGCCCCTTGGAGGTCAAGTGACCAGCCCCTTGGAGGTCACCTGACAGCTCGTGGCCTATGGGTATCCTGGCCAACCTCCTTCCCCGGATCATCTACCCTTGTCCCTCTCTCAATAAAGTTAGTTCGCTCTCAGAAGCTGACCCGTGGTCTATGTCCGTGGCTCCCAGAGTAGGATAGCGGTCACATTGCCACGTGGGTCACGCGCAGCCAGGACGGAGACACCCCCACGTCTCACCCCGACAGACCTGCAGGCCGAGGGTGGGGCGAGAAGACGATGCGAGGGTAATAAGAGAGAAAATAAGCATTTGAGCCGGAGCAGAGAAAGCAGTCCCCACACAGTGACGCCCACGTGGGTTGCACGATTCCACGCAAGAAAGCCCGGCTCCCGACCGGCCCTGACGGAAACAGGTTGGAAATCCTGAGACGCGCGATCCTCCCACCCCAGGTAAGAGGATGGGACTGAAAGACCCCCCCAAGTTTGGGGAAGTCGATCAGTCAGAGAGACCCCTCCAAGGAACAGCGAGACACAAGATGGATGAAAAAGCAAGAGGTTTATTATGGGACGGGTACCCGGGCGTCCAAGTCCTCGCAGGGAGATGGCGCGCCGGGGCTCGGTTTCTAGGGGTTTTTATGGGGTTGCAGAAGCTGGCTTACAGAAGCTAAAGGCATAGTTACGGGATTCTGATTGGACAGCCCAAATAAGGCAAGGAACAGGGTTACACGATCCTGGTTGGTTTTCCTTCAAGAAGGGGCCAGGAACTGACCTAAGGACCCTTTTACGATCTTCCCAGTTATCAGCCAAAAACAGTTATGGGCTGTTCCGGCCTTCCAAGTGCAAACAGCCTTGTTCTATTTCAGTAATCAGACAAAACAATTTGGTATCTCCCTTGGTCTCTTTCATGTCCTCCAGATGGCTGACCACAGGCATCCTGTTTTGTTTCTGGCCCTTTCCAGCTGCAGCTCTGTAGATTGTTGAGGTACAAAAATAGGGCTGTTTAGGCCTAATCTATGTTTGCAGTCTACATTGGCTGGAGGAAACCTTTCATTCCCCCCTTTTTCTTTGAACTGAATAAAATCTTTTATTCAACCAGGAGAGCCGTTTCTCGGCTGGTCCCAGGCTCTTGTTGCCTTAGTTGGTGATACTGTTGGGTAAGTACCAAGGCTTGTATAACAGACATTCTGTCTTTCATGAACTGTACTAGCCTATTAAGAATGCAAGGGCCAAAAAGCAGAATTAACAGAACAATGGTAAGGGGTCCCAACAGAGTGGAGATTAGGGTTGTAAACCAGGGGGACCTGGTGAACCAACTCTCAAACAACCCTGCTGTTCCTAAGGCCACACATGAACAAATCCAGGCTTTACCTACAAAACCATCTCAGCGAGGGAATCAAGCAGTTAAAGATATGAGGTCTTTCTGGTTAACATTTAGATGGCATCACATAAGTCCCTTAACCCCGCAGATGCAGGTACAGAAGTTTCACATCGAACCCCCAATTCTGACCCTATTTACCTATTTATATTATAGCCAATTTGATTATATACCAACTTTACTCATAAGCTCTAATTTTAAGACATATTGATATCATTTGCTACACACTCAAACTTTCTAGGGATTGTCATTCTTACTTTTAGCATGCCAAAACCGTTTCATCTAAAGGAAATGTTTTTGCTTCCCTAATTCTCTTTCTAAAGTCTTTCTTTATACAGTTTAACATATCCCTACTCACACCACCTTTTACTTCCTCACGCCAGCAGTGACTTACTGGAACATTCTGTAACACTTGACTTTTTAAATCCCTTTCTTATTCTCCAAGGCTTACTATACTAACTTTCCTCTTTACAGTTTCTGGGGCTTCTTTGCTGCTAGAGTTTCTCTTCCTCTGGTTTGCAGAATCTAGTTTATCTCAGCTACATCAAGGCAATTTACTGTGACTCTACCCACAGGCTGTTAGGGAAAACAAAGGTGGGGCAAGGGTCAGCCTGATGGGGACTGCTGCTTCTAAAAAGCCAGACCAGAGCCAACTATCATGAGTTACTATTTTAGAGTGGATTTCTCCTGATTCCAGTGCCTTTAAGTGCCTAAGGTTGGCCAGTGGCATCTGTAAGATCCACCCTCAGGAGGGCTCCATGAAGATGCCCCCAGACAGTTTAAATCTCTGTCCAGTTACCTTGGTATCTGGCACACCTGATGGCAGTTACCTCCCTTTCTTCTGAGGTCACACCCTAATTCATCTGGACACATTTTAATACTCCCACTCCAGGCATTGCCTGGAAGTGACTCTCCAGCCTGTCATATATGCTTTGATTTTAGCAGCAGGCCAGTCTGCTTGAAAATTTCTTACAATATCCAATTTTCTTAATAGAGCTAGTTATCTCCAGTCAACTCAAGAATATCCCCCTAAAATTTTAGTTTCAGCAGATCCAAAGCACTTTCCAGCAGAAATCAGCTGCTTATGATAAGAATCCCATTTGTTTTACCAAGATAGGGCCACACAGGGTGAAAATGTAGATTCTTCCAGATGACTGTTAGACTCTCCTTGATCCTCACTCAAATGCAATGGGCAGGGGTCATGGTGGTATCAGGCAGCAGTGGCTTCCAGTGGTTCCAGTAGAATGTCACACCTTCTGGGTTACCTGCAACTTTCTCCATAGACTGGTTAGAGAAGCTTAACCTAAGATAACCTGAGGCATAACTTTAGTCAAATTTCCTTGTATTTTCCTGATTCCTTCTTAAGCACACTAGATTTTGTAGGCTGGCACATCACTGAATGTCAAGACGGCTTTAGCAATTAATGGACCTTGGGCCATTTTGCCAGGGCAATAAGTTTAAATCAGATATTTCCAATAAGGCTAGGTTTTTTGTTTTTTTTTTTTTTTTACCAACATAGAAGGTTTGGCCTGTAACCATTTCCCACAAGTGCAGTTTCTGTACACTGTTACCTCTGTTTTCCATGCCCCTAGTTTATCCTGTCTTATTTTCCCAAAAACAACTTTGGTCCCTTGGTCCTAAAAAGGGGGGCTGATGGGCGAAGATCATCCATCTTCTGTAACTTCTTCAGGCTGACTCAGGGGCGTTGGCCTTACCTAGCCAGGAACCCATAACCTTAGTCTACTTTACCAAGGGGCTGCAGGGTCAGATGTCCAGTAGGAGATTTACTCCAAACTGAAAATTACATTCAACATTTAACTTAACTATACAGACTTTTCGGGGCTACATCAGTATAGCCTTTTAACATTTTAGTTTGCAAAAGAATTTTCCTGACTGGCTGGGGAAATGGATCTCTGATAACCTAACAATGCCTAAATTACCTTTGTAGGCCTCAGGTAGGTCTTGATAAAGACATAATCTCAGGTCCACAAGTTTCCTTTCCTGAACAGATATGCCAACTCAGAATTTTCACTGCCAGTTAGGGCTTTGAGCAGATGCAGGGGGTTGGGATTTTCAAACTATCCCCTATTTAACAAACTTGGCTTTACTACTCACTACCGCAAATGACTGGCAAGTTCCTGTCCAGTTACAAAATAGATAGACATGGGCAATAAAAGGCATGCTTACGAACTATTCTTCTAGGACCTCCCGGCTCTGATTAACTTTTGAAAGGCCAAACAGGAGTGACTCTAGGATCTGACACCCTCTCTGCCATCCAAGCAGTGGCTTACTGCCTCTGGATGCTCCATCACTTTTGTCCCAGGAGGAGTGACTTTTCACTGGACTTGGACTCAGGGCCTGAGTGCTGTCCCTCAGCTCTCCAGCTCAAGACTAGCACCCTACCATTTTGAGCCTCAAAGCAACTCATGACTATTTCCAGCACTTCTGCTGGTCAGCTGGACACGAAGACTCCCACAGGGACCTTTCTCTGCCCGGGCTGGCTTCGAACAGCAGATTTCAGATCAATGAGTCTTACAAGAGGCCACTTAACTCCAATTAAAAGCAACAAGGTGGTCCATACAGAATTAATTTTTAAGCATACTCTTACCTGGAGCTTATTAAGGGCCAGTGTTAGATCTTGACAAACTTGTAGGGATCATCTGTCCTTCTCTATGGGCCTGCTGGAAATGGTTACAAAAAAACCTACAAACAGACTGGAATGGCAATTAAACATTCATTTTGGTAGCCATAATTTTCCTCTATCCAACTTAAAACATTTAGGACAAGTTTTACTTCCAAATCTCTTACCTTGAAATGCATTTTGTCTTAATTTAAAGTCTTTAATATTTACTCTTTAGCACTCTGGCTGCTCAAATTCTTTATCTGGAAATGTATTTTAAAACCTTTAAAGTCAAGGCTTTTACACCTTTGCCCCAGTCTTATTTGCACCCAAAAGCTCTGAAACCCAGGGGGCATCCAGCCTCCTGGCTGCCTGTTTAAAAGAGCCTTTTTTTTTTCTTTTTCTTTAGTCCCAGTTACCACATGAAGACCTTTAAACCCAAAAGACAATTTTTCTTAATGCAAGAGTTACAATTAATTACAATTACAAAATTAGAAATACTTATCCATTCAGCTTTCCAATAAATTAGTGAGAAACATTAGCTTGTTTTTTTTCTCTACATACAGAGAGTTAATGAGAGTCTACATACTTTAAAATACTTGCCTGATCATATGTAACTTAAGATAGTTACGAGTCTTACTATTACATCACATAAAATTCAGTACCTGAATCATTAAACTGATATCCAAAACAATTGTAACAAAAGTTAAAACAGTCACCAAAATTACAAACACATGAAATCCAGTCTCAGCATCTTTGCTTTTTCAATACATCCGAATTACAAAATAGCACAGGAATCAAATTACATCAGATAAATATACTTTTTAACCATTTAAAAAACTTTTTTTTTCTTAGTACTTCAAGGGGCAGTTTTTTTTAAAAATTCCAGCCAAACCATTCATTTTTACCACCAGGTTTCCAAAGTTCACCTGAAAACAAAAGAGTCAAAAGAGAGGCCTCCATGGCCTGTCCTGCCAAACAGCCTATTTTCATCTTTTCATCCTACTCCTCAGAACTTGATGAACTGTCTTGGTGCCGGCCCCACTTCTCTTCCACCATGAAAGGACACCCCCTTTTGGCTGTCCCACCACGTGGATTCCCTCCAGGGCCTGTGCCACCACGTGGGCTGGCTAAGCTGTACTGTTGCCAGACCACCCCTCACTCCTGTGGATAGGCATACAGGCCCATTTTTTCTAGAAACCCAAGCAATTTTTTCCTTTTTTTTTTTTAACAGTGATAAACCTTTACATCAAAATTTCTGACACTTAACCTTAATTTCTTTTTTAATTAATGAAACATTTTCTTTAACTACAGTTCCTCTTTAAAACAATGCAATAATCCTTTAAAGCATTTGGTAACGCCCAAACTTAATGACCATTTGAATTTAAACTTAAACTCACTCAATTTTACATCATGCTAACAGTCTTGTACATGTTCACACTCACACATGCACACACACACACACACACATTTAAAAGATCTTAAAGCGCGCAAAATAAACATCGGCCGTACATTTTCCAGTGGCAGGAGGTATTTTTGCCAATCTTACTCCTGTAACTCCCAAATTTTAAGACAAAGCTTTTAACAAATGATTTTAGCATTCTCCAGCCTCATTTTCCAGGGCTTGATAACTTTAGCAAAACATTTTAGCACACCAAATAATTTTCTGCTGAAGAAGGCTGGGTGGGGGTCACCCAGAGTTCTTTTTGCGGACACTCACACTCTGATTGTGAGCTGTCGCCTGTACATCTTTCAAATGAGCTGAACATAAATCCAAGGGGGTAGAGGGAATATGTCCTATTACGTCCGTCACAGTCAGGAGATACAAAAACAGGGAAGAACAGTCCAGACCAGACAATTTTTTTTCTACAACATAATCTTTTCTAGTATGTAATTGGATTTACTATTACTTTCTTTTCTAATTCACCACCAGACCTAGTCTCCTCTATACTCACTCTCATCCTAGGCCCTTCTGCTTTCAATTTCACTTTCTCTTTTACATCAAAGTCCAATTAACCACATCATTTAGACTTCTCAGAGCATTTTACATAAACCAGACAAACATACAAAAGTGGCGAGAGTAAAAGCAGTTTGACAAATCTGGAGAAGCAACGCTGCTAAGAAAAGGTAGGGAGGAAAATTCAGCTGGGGACATAAAGAGAAAGAGAAGGAGTCATCCCTGGAAGTCTTCTGTTTGCCACATTCTCAGCTTAATCCCCATGCCTAGGAGGAATTCAACAAACACAGGACAAGGTAACAAAACAGGTTATGCAGGTTTGACACAAAAGAGATACACAGAGTCCTAGGACAGACAAAGCGAACAGCAGGGAGGCGAGACCAAGACAGACTTTCGCGGCGCGGCTTCAGTGAAGAACCGAAAACAAAACTTCAGATGGAGACTTAGTGAGAGCCCGGCTACTCTCGTCTCCCAGAAGAACCACGTACCCGTCGGACAGCTGAGACGCCCCAAACAGTCCTATTTGGGTAGGATTCACAGAATGCTGGTGGGCCAAATACTTGGCCCCAGACAACAGATGGGCCACCTTGGCCCCAGACACCACTGGGACGTCTCCCAGGGCTTGCGGTCGGGAGTACGAGCTCGTCAGCTCCTCCACGGGTCCGCCAGATACAGAGCTAGTTAGCCAACTAGTGCAGACGCAGGCGCAGTACAGAAACCTCACAAAAACAACACAGAAGCAACACAGAGTGCTGGCCAGCTTACCTCCCATCGGTGGGTCGGTGGTCCCTGGGTGGGGGTCTCTATCCCGGACGAGCCCCCAGCTGAAAGACCCCCCGAAGTTTGGGGAAGTCGATCAGTCAGAGAGACCCCTCCAAGGAACAGCGAGACACAAGATGGATGAAAAAGCAAGAGGTTTATTATGGGACGGGTACCCGGGCGTCCAAGTCCTCGCAGGGAGATGGCGCGCCGGGGCTCGGTTTCTAGGGGTTTTTATGGGGTTGCAGAAGCTGGCTTACAGAAGCTAAAGGCATAGTTACGGGATTCTGATTGGACAGCCCAAATAAGGCAAGGAACAGGGTTACACGATCCTGGTTGGTTTTCCTTCAAGAAGGGGCCAGGAACTGACCTAAGGACCCTTTTACGATCTTCCCAGTTATCAGCCAAAAACAGTTATGGGCTGTTCCGGCCTTCCAAGTGCAAACAGCCTTGTTCTATTTCAGTAATCAGACAAAACAATTTGGTATCTCCCTTGGTCTCTTTCATGTCCTCCAGATGGCTGACCACAGGCATCCTGTTTTGTTTCTGGCCCTTTCCAGCTGCAGCTCTGTAGATTGTTGAGGTACAAAAATAGGGCTGTTTAGGCCTAATCTATGTTTGCAGTCTACATTGGCTGGAGGAAACCTTTCAGGACAAGTCCAGAGTCGGCGAAACAATTCGCCCCTTAAGATCCTAAAGTTCACCCTCCAAAACTCGGGGATTAATATCTCAGAGCCCTGCCCTATATGAATTTGGGAGGAATTGACCCACAGGGTCCCGTGGCTAACTGGAGCCAACCAACTCTCGTGGGAAACTTGGGACCGACTAGAGCGGGAATTACAAACAGCACCATGGGGAAAACTCCCACTGCGAGCCATTAAGACTCTCAAGGCTTGCCTCTCTTGGGACCCGGGCGGGGAACCCCTGGATTCAGGAGAAGGAAGCCGGAGGTAATTTTGATCTGGAGGGGGCCCCCGATGCCCTACTCCGCGAGAAGCCCTGGGACCAAATCTCGTTCGGTACCCAGGAATCCAAGCCGAGGCAGACAGGAGATGAGCAGAGCAGCCGCAGGCTTGCTACCCCTCCCCCATGTGAAACTCAGCTTGACTATACATATGCAGATTTCAGCAGCAGCTTTTCTGCGGCGGCAGCGCCCCGCAGCAACAAAAAAAAAAAAAAAAAAAAAAACTGGCCTGGCCACTTTTAAATTCAGAGGCCTTGAAGCTACAGATTTTCATGAATCCAGGAGGACGGTTCTTGAGAGAGGTGGGTAACCGCGCCCTGGACAAAACATCTGCTTTACAGCCTGACTTTCAGATTCCCCACCAACCAAGGCAATAAACAGCCTAAAGCCCCTTGCTGGGCAGTCCCTATTGCCAGAGACAGTAATCATGATATTTGGGAAAAAGTTCCGATTCTTAATTAATACAGGAGCAGATCGGACCATATGCATTTAATTGGACGACATTATTATTGGATCAGCAGACCCCCATGTGCTAGATTTGGCCTATAGCAAGGCCCAAACACTCCCCCATGGAGGAGGGCTGCGTATAGCCAGTGACAAGGTTCAGAAAGTATACCCCTTCAAGATCTTGGGGGCAGAGCTTAAACTAGACTCTGTATGCCCACTCAAGCCCCAGTTATCCTTCCAGGCAACTTATACTCTGGTGGAGATGCAAAGACTTTTACGTGAAATTAATTGGCTAAGATCCTGGCTTCAACTGCCTACAGAGGAGCTGTTACCGCTCCATGACTCTTTGAAGGGCAAGGCGCCCACTGATGTTATTACAATAACTCCATCACTCCAAACAGCCTTCCAGAAAATCCAATTGGCCTTAAATAAGGCACAGCTGGCACGCTACAAGCCTAAGTGCCCACTTTGCCTTTGGATCCTCCCCGGATCCGAACTCTCTTCAGCTGCAATTACGCAATCAGGCGAGCCCCTTCAGTGGGTGCACGCATCAGTGGGAGGAGCTCCCAGAGTTTATTCCCAGATGGACCAGCTAGCTGACTTGGTAATTAAGGGCAGGGATACTTCCCTGAGACATTATGGAAGAGATCCTGACGTGCTAACTATTCCCTACCGGTTGTCAGATTTTAAATGGGTCAGGAGAAATAATTCACGTGTGTCTAGTGCCCTGGAGGGCTTTATGGGCAAGATAGATTGCCACTATGGCACTTCAAGATGGGTGACCTCATTTTCCAGGCTACAATGGACACCCCCTGTGCTTTTCTCTACCACGCCTCTTGTCAAGGCTGCCAATGTCTTTACAGATGGTGGGCGAGCCGGCTCTACCGTAGTGGTGGGCTCCGCCTCGCCCCCTGCCGGTGGGAAAGATAACACCCATTACTTTGAAGCCGTCACTGGCTCTGCACAGTTTAAAGAGCTGTACGCAGTCGCCTTGGCACTGACCCATGTTAAACAGCCAATGAACTTGTTCTCTGATAGTCTATATGTGGTTAATTTGCTACCCAACCTGGTATGTTCACATATCAAGTTGGATGGAAACCCAATCACTCCTCTGATGATCCAAGTCAGGTCTCTGTTAAAAGAGCGGAGTGAGCCTATCTTTTTACAGCACCTTCGTGGACACCAAGGACTGCCTGGGGACCTGGCACAAGGTAATCGTAGGGCCGACCAGCTGGCCACTAATGGAACCATCATAGCGCTAGCCATTGTACAACCTCAAAACCTCCAAATGGCCAAAGGGCTTCATGAGCGTACTCACTTAAATTGGAGAGGGTTACATCAGAGATTTCCTTCAATTCCTATAAAAGACTTAAAAAAGATTATAAGGACTTGCAAATCATGTATGCCTTTCGTGCAAGTCCCTCCCTTACAATCTCCAGGTGTAAATTCAAGAGGTTTAAGACCCAATTTAATTTGGCAGACTGATGTGACCCATTACGCCCCCTTTGGAAGGCTAAAATATATATTTATGTCCATTGACACATGCTCTGGTGCATGTTGGGCCTCTCTGCATACCGGTGAAAGAGCACGGCATGCTGAAAGCCACTTCTTACAATGTTTTGCTATCCTAGGACTGCCTTTACAGGTTAAAACAGATAATGGACCTTGTTTCACCAGTAAGCCTTTACGGGCATTTTTCCAAATGTGGAATATTAAACATACCACTGGAATACCTTATAACCCAAAGGGTCAAGCCATAATTGAGAGGCATAATAGGACCCTGAAGGATCAATTATTAAAACAAAAAGGGGGGGGGGAAGCCCCCAGGACCAGCTGAGGACAGCGATGTTTACATTGAATATTTTAAATTTCTCTAAGGACCAACCTCTGTCGGCTTTCCAGAGACACTGGTCAAGCCAAACACCCTACTTAAAAGTGGAGGCCCGGTGGAAGGATTCTCTGACAGGGGCGTGGCGTGGACCCGACCCAATTATCAGCGCAGGAAGGGGATTCGCCTGCGTCTTCCCTAATAGGGAACCGAATCCAATCTGGATACCAGCTAGAGATGTAAAATATTGTCCAACAGAATGACCACCCAAGGGCACCTGCCCTTGAGGGATGTCTCCCCTTGTTTCCTCTCAGGAAAGCAAAGACCGAGGTGGAATTTTCTAAGGAGAAACTGGAAAGCCTGCCTGCACCAGCGATGGACCTGGACCCAGTGTCGGCCCTGTTTCTTCCCTGGACCCTGCCTGACGCCCTTTGGAGTAACGTTTGCTGTGGCAGCGTGGCCCACAGCCTTGCACAGGACCAAAGGGAAATTTTGCACGGTTGTCCCTCTCTTTCGCTCCCCCCTTTGCTGCTTATCTTAGGGGTCCCCATTGGAGGGAAATAGGAGCTAAAGGACTTGGACACTTTAATGTTTTATTATAAATGTTTATAATAAGTAAGGTATTGGCACCTTGCTGTAATGTTTAGTGTGAAGTGTTTACTAACCTCAGTTGTTAAGTTACCAGCATCCTGGCCGCCACATCACCAGGACCTGAACCTGCCCCTCTACCTCACCATCGAGGGAAGGAAGAGCCATCTGCGCTACCTTGAGCGACACCAGACCAGACCAGAATTCCTGTTTCCCGTGGACTGACCCCAATAAGAGACCCTCCATTGCCTTGTGCCTTGTTGTAATTACTCATATGTTACAGTTGCTCATGTTTGCATTTGCCTTGTATTACGATTGCTTATGCTCATGTCTGCTTTATGCTCCCATTTACCTTATGTTTACATTGAGTCTCTTGTTGTAAGCGATGGACCAGAGCTGTCTAGGTACCAAGTGGCCTTTGGCCTTTTAGCCATATAAGAACCCCAAGAGGCTCGTCACTCAAACCCTAGGACCGGCTGCCCAGTAAGGTCCGCCGGCACCGGAAAAAATTATCAGGCTCTCTTTCGAGTGCCAATCCCATTCTCCCCAAGGCCTCTCATCGGGCCCGCCAGCCCGGCAGGAAGGTCAGCCTGAAGAGCTAGGGCGTTAGCCCAAGACGGGTAAGACTCCCCTTGGGGGGGGGGGGCAACCTAAGACATGGCGCGCTCTCGAGTAGGGCGCCTCCTGCTGTTCGAAAAAAAAATATAAAAGAGGCAGATGTTGGGGTCCATCTTCCCCCCTAGATGGAAGGGGCCTGATGCACCTCCCCCAGCTGGGGAATGCGGCCTTTCCATCCTCTATATATTGGAATCCGGAGAAACCGGTCCGATAAGAGACCCCCGACTTAGCCAGCAGCCAGCCTGGCACCTACCAGCCCCGCCCTGGTTTGGCGCACTCAGAGTGATGTAGCCCCTTGCAGGTCAAGTGACCAGCCCCTTGGAGGTCACCTGACAGCTCGTGGCCTATGGAAATCCTGGCCAACCTCCTTCCCCGGATCATCTACCCTTGTCCCTCTCTCAATAAAGTTAGTTCGCTCTCAGAAGCTGACCCGTGGTCTATGTCCGTGGCTCCCAGAGTAGGATAGCGGTCACATTGCCACGCGGGTCGCGCGCAGCCAGGACGGAGACACCCCCACGTCTCACCCCGACAGACCTGCAGGCAGAGGGTGGGGGGAGAAGACGATGCGAGGGTTATAAGAGAGAAAAGAAGCATTTGAGCCGGAGCAGAGAAAGCAGTCCCCACAATTTACTGATAAACAGCTACCTACGCAGCATGTTCATGTCGTACCTAAATTATCTTTTATCTCTCTCCACTCACCACAAAGCAGATTCTTCTGAGGAGTTCCCAGTTCATTATCCTTTCCCCTGTGTAATTACCTTAAAAAGCTCCAGCTGTTTTTATTCTCAGAAGGTTTACTCCCTGATATACAGCTGCCTACCCCTTCGTAAGTGCAGGTCCTAAATGAGCTTTTTTCTCTGTTCCCTCACCACAATCCAGATTCTTTTGGGAAGTTACCAGTACAGTAACCATACCAGGAAGTACTTAACTTATTAAGCTAATGCTTTTCTTAATCTCAGTGGAGATATTTACTGATAAACAGCTACCTACGCAGCATGTTCATGTCGTTCCTAAATGAGCTTTTATCTCTCTCACCTCACCACAAATCAGATTCTTCTGAGGAGTTCCCAGTACATTATCCTTTCCCCTGTGTAATTACCTTAACAAGCTCCAGCTGTTTTTATTCTCAGAAGGTGTACTCCCTGATATACAGCTGCCTACCCCCTTCGTAAGTGCAGGTCCTAAATGAGCTTTTTTCTCTGTTCCCTCACCACAATCCAGGTTCTTTTGGGGAGTTACCAGTACACTAACCATACCAGGAAGTACTTAATTTATTAAGTTACTGCTTTTCTTAATCTCAGTGGAGATATTTACTGATAAACAGCAACCTATGCAGCATGTTCATGTCGTTCCTAAATGAGCTTATATCTCTCTCCCCTCACCACAAATCAGATTCTTCTGAGGAGTTCCCAGTACATTATCCTTTCCCCTGTGTAATTTCCTTAACAAGCTCCAGCTGTTTTTATTCTCAGAAGGTTTCCTCCCTGATATACAGCTGCCTAACCCCTTCGTAAGTGCAGGTCCTAAATGAGCTTTTTTCTCGGTTCCCTCACCACAATCCAGATTCTTTTGGGGAGTTACCAGTACAGTAACCATACCAGGAAGTACTTAATTTATTAAGCTACTGCTTTTCTTAATCTCAGTGGAGATATTTACTGATAAACAGCTCCCTACGCAGCATGTTCATGCCGTTCCTAAATGAGCTGTTATCTCAATCCCCTCACCACAAATCAGATTCTTCTGAGGAGTTCCCAGTTCATTATCCTTTCCCCTGTGTAATTACCTTAAAAAGCTCCAGCTGTTTTTATTCTCAGAAGGTTTACTCCCTGATATACAGCTGCCTACCCCCTTCGTAAGTGCAGGTCCTAAATGAGCTTTTTTCTCTGTTCCCTCACCACAATCCAGATTCTTTTGGGGAGTTACCAGTACAGTAACCATACCAGGAAGTACTTAACTTATTAAGCTAATGCTTTTCTTAATCTCAGTGGAGATATTTACTGATAAAAAGCTACCTACGCAGCATGTTCATGTCGTTCCTAAATGAGCTTTTATCTCTCTCACCTCACCACAAATCAGATTCTTCTGAGGAGTTCCCAGTACATTATCCTTTCCCCTGTGTAATTACCTTAACAAGCTCCAGCTGTTTTTATTCTCAGAAGGTTTACTCCCTGATATAGAGCTGCCTACCCCCTTCGTAAGTGCAGGTCCTAAATGAGCTTTTTTCTCTGTTCCCTCACCACAATCCAGGTTCTTTTGGGGAGTTACCAGTACACTAACCATACCAGGAAGTACTTAATTTATTAAGTTACTGCTTTTCTTAATCTCAGTGGAGATATTTACTGATAAACAGCAACCTATGCAGCATGTTCATGTCGTTCCTAAATGAGCTTATATCTCTCTCCCCTCACCACAAATCAGATTCTTCTGAGGAGTTCCCAGTACATTATCCTTTCCCCTGTGTAATTTCCTTAACAAGCTCCAGCTGTTTTTATTCTCAGAAGGTTTCCTCCCTGATATACAGCTGCCTAACCCCTTCGTAAGTGCAGGTCCTCAATGAGCTTTTTTCTCGGTTCCCTCACCACAATCCAGATTCTTTTGGGGAGTTACCAGTACAGTAACCATACCAGGAAGTACTTAATTTATTAAGCTACTGCTTTTCTTAATCTCAGTGGAGATATTTACTGATAAACAGCTCCCTACGCAGCATGTTCATGCCGTTCCTAAATGAGCTGTTATCTCAATCCCCTCACCACAAATCAGATTCTTCTGAGGAGTTCCCAGTTCATTATCCTTTCCCCTGTGTAATTACCTTAAAAAGCTCCAGCTGTTTTTATTCTCAGAAGGTTTACTCCCTGATATACAGCTGCCTACCCCCTTCGTAAGTGCAGGTCCTAAATGAGCTTTTTTCTCTGTTCCCTCACCACAATCCAGATTCTTTTGGGGAGTTACCAGTACAGTAACCATACCAGGAAGTACTTAACTTATTAAGCTAATGCTTTTCTTAATCTCAGTGGAGATATTCACTGATAAAAAGCTACCTACGCAGCATGTTCATGTCGTTCCTAAATTAGCTTTTATCTCTCTCACCTCACCACAAATCAGATTCTTCTGAGGAGTTCCCAGTACATTATCCTTTCCCCTGTGTAATTACCTTAACAAGCTCCAGCTGTTTTTATTCTCAGAAGGTTTACTCCCTGATATACAGCTGCCTACCCCCTTCGTAAGTGCAGGTCCTAAATGAGCTTTTTTCTCTGTTCCCTCACCACAATCCAGGTTCTTTTGGGGAGTTACCAGTACACTAACCATACCAGGAAGTACTTAATTTATTAAGTTACTGCTTTTCTTAATCTCAGTGGAGATATTTACTGATAAACAGCAACCTATGCAGCATGTTCATGTCGTTCCTAAATGAGCTTATATCTCTCTCCCCTCACCACAAATCAGATTCTTCTGAGGAGTTCCCAGTACATTATCCTTTCCCCTGTGTAATTTCCTTAACAAGCTCCAGCTGTTTTTATTCTCAGAAGGTTTCCTCCCTGATATACAGCTGCCTAACCCCTTCGTAAGTGCAGGTCCTAAATGAGCTTTTTTCTCGGTTCCCTCACCACATTCCAGATTCTTTTGGGGAGTTACCAGTACAGTAACCATACCAGGAAGTACTTAATTTATTAAGCTACTGCTTTTCTTAATCTCAGTGGAGATATTTACTGATAAACAGCTACCTATGCAGCATGTTCATGTCGTTCCTAAATGAGCTTTTATCTCTCTCCGCTCACCACAAATCAGATTCTTCTGAGGAGTTCCCAGTACATTATCCTTTCCCCTGTGTAATTACCTTAACAAGCTCCAGCTGTTTTTATTCTCAGAAGGGATACTCCATAATATACAGCTGCCTACCCCCTTCGTAAGTGCAGTTAGTAAATGAGCTTTTTTCTCTGTTCCCTCACCACAATTCAGATTCTATTGGGGAGTTACCAGTACAGTAACCATACCAGAAAGTACTTAATTTATTAAGCTACTGCTTTTCTTAATCTCAGTGGAGATATTTACTGAAAAACAGCTACGTAGGCAGCTTGTTCAAGTCGTTCCTAAATGAGCTTTGATCTCTCTTCCCACACCACAAATCAGATTCTTCTGAGGAGTTCCGAGTACATTATCCTTTCCCCTGTGTAATTACCTTAACAAGCCCCAGCTGTTTTTATTCTCAGAAGGGATACTCCCTGATAAACAGCTGCCTACCCCCTTCGTTAGTGCAGGTCATAAATGAGCTTTTTTCTCTGTTCCCTCACCACAATCCAGATTCTTTTGGGGAGTTACCAGTACAGTAACCATATCAGGAAGTAGTTAATTGATTAACTACTGCTTTTCTTAATCTCAGTGCAGATATTTACTGATAAACAGCTACCTATGCAGCATTTTCATGTCGTTCCTAAGTGAGCTTTTATCTCTCTCCCCTCACCACCAATCAGATTCTTCTGAGGAGTTCCCAGTACATTATACTTTCCCCTGTGTAATTACCTTAACAAGCTCCAGCAGTTTTTATTCTCAGAAGGGATAATCCCTTTTATACAGCTGCCTACCGCCTTCGTAAGTGCAGGTTCTAAATGAGCTTCTTACTCTGTTCCCTCACCACAATCTAGATTCTTTTGGGGAGTTACCAGTACAGTAACCATACCAGACAGTACTTAATTTACTAAGCTACTGCTTTTCTTAATCCCAGTGGAGATATTTACTGAAAAACAACTACCTTGGCAGCTTGTTCAAGTCGTTCCTAAATGAGCTTTGATCTCTCTTCCCACACCACAAATCAGATTCTTCTGAGGAGTTCCGAGTACATTGTCCTTTCCCCTGTGTAATTACCTTAACAAGCTCCAGCTGTTTTTATTCTCAGAAGGGAGACTCCCTGATAAACAGCTGCCTACCCCCTTCTTAAGTGCAGGTCCTAAATGAGGTTTTTTCTCTGTTCCCTCACCACAATCCAGATTCTTTTAGGTAGTTACCAGTACAGTAACCATACCAGGAAGTACTTAACTTGTTAAGCTACTGCTTTCCATAATCTCAGTGGATATACTTACTGATAATCAGCTACCTACGCAGCATGTTCATGTCGTTCCTAAATGAGCTTTTATCTCTATCCCCTCACCACAAATCAGATTGTTCTGAGGAGTTCCCAGTACATTATCCTTTCTCCTGTGTAATTACCTTAACAAGCTCCAGCTATTTTTATTCTCAGAAGGGATACTCCCTGATATACAGCTGCCTACCCCCTTCGTAAGTGCAGGTCCTAAATGAGCTTTTTTCTCTGTTCCCTCACCACAATCCAGATTCTTTTGCGGAGTTACCAGTACAGTAACCATACCAGGAAGTATTAATTTATTAAGCTTCTGCTTTTCTTAATCTCAGTGGAGATATTTACATATAAACAGCTAACTATGCAGCATGTTCATGTCGTTCCTAAATGAGCTTTTGTCTCTCTCCCCTCACCACAAATCAGATTCTTCTGAGGAGTTCCCAGTACATTATCCTTTCCCCTGTGTAATTACCTTAACAAGCTCCAGCTGTTTTTATTCTCAGAAGGTTTACTCCCTGATATACAGCTGCCTACCACCTTCGTAAGTGCAGGTCCTAAATGAGCTTTTTTCTCTGTTCCCTCACCATAATCCAGATTCTTTTGGGGAGTTACCAGTACTGAAACCATACCAGGAAGTACTTAATTTATTAAGCTACTGCTTTTCTTAATCTCAGTGGAGATATTTACTGATAAACAGCTACCTACGCAGCATGTTCATGTCGTTCCTAAATGAGCTTTTATCTCTCTCCCCTCACCACAAATCAGATTCTTCTGAGGAGTTCCCAGTACATTATACTTTCCCCTGTGTAATTAACTTAACAAGCTCCAAATGTCTTTATTCTCAGAAGGTTTACTCCCTGATATACAGCTGCCTAACCCCTTCGTAAGTGCAGGTCCTAAATGAGCTTTTTTCTCTGTTCCCTCACCACAATCCAGATTCTTTTGGGGAGTTACCAGTACAGTAACCATACCAGGAAGTACCTAATTTATTAAGCTACTGCTTTTCTTATTCTCAGTGGAGATATTTACTGATAAACAGCTACCTACGCAGCATGTTCATGTCGTTCCTAAATGAGCTTTTATCTCTCTCCCCTCACCACGAATCAGATTCTTCTGAGGAGTTCGCAGTACATTATACTTTCCCCTGTGTAATTAACTTAACAAGCTCCACCTGTTTTTATTCTCAGAAGGTTTACTCTCTGATATACAGCTGCCTACCCCCTTCGTAAGTGCAGGTCCTAAATGAGCTTTTTTCTCTGTTCCCTCACCACAATCCAGATTCTTTTGGGGAGTTACCAGTACAGTAACCATACCAGGAAGTATTAATATATTAAGCTTCTGCATTTCTTAATCTCAGTGGAGATATTTACATATAAACAGCTAACTATGCAGCATGTTCATGTCGTTCCTAAATGAACTTTTGTCGCTCTCCCCTCACCACAAATCAGATTCTTCTGAGGAGTTCCCAGTACATTATCCTTTCCCCTGTGTAATTACCTTAACAAGCTCCAGCTGTTTTTATTCTCAGAAGGTTTACTCCCTGATATACAGCTGCCTACCACCTTCGTAAGTGCAGGTCCTAAATGAGCTTTTTTCTCTGTTCCCTCACCAGAATCCAGATTCTTTTGGGGAGTTACCAGTACAGTAAGAATACCAGGAAGTACTTAATTTATTAAGCTACTGCTTTTCTTAATCTCAGTGGAGATATTTACTGATAAACAGCTACTTACACAGCATGTTCATGTCGTTCCTAAATGAGCTTTTTTCTCTGTTCCCTCACCACAATCCAGATTCTTTTGGGGAGTTACCAGTACACTATCCTTACCAGGAAGTACTTAATTTATTAAGCTACTGCTTTTCTTAATCTCAGTGGAGATATTTACTGATAAACAGCTACCTACGCAGCATGTTCATGTCGTTCCTAAATGAGCTTTTATCTCTCTCCCCTCACCACAAATCAGATTCTTCTGAGGAGTTCCCAGTACATTATCCTTTCCCCTGTGTAATTACTTTAACAAGCTCCAGCTATTTTTCTATTCAGAATGTTTACTCCCTGATATACAGCGGCCTACCCCCTTCGTAAGTGCAGGTCCTAAATAAGCTTTTTTCTCTGTTCCCTCACCACAATCCAGATTCTTTTGGTGAATTACCAGTACAGTAACCATACCAGGAAGTACTTAATTTATTAAGTTACTGCTTTTCCTAATCTCAGTGGAGATATTTACTGATAAACAGCTACGTACGCAGCATGTTCATGTCGTTCCTAACTGAGCTTTTATCTGTCTCCCCTCACCACAAATCAGATTCTTCTGAGGAGTTCGCAGTACATTATCCTTTCCCCTGTGTAATTACCTTAACAAGCTCCAGCTGTTTTTATTTTCAGAAGGTTTACTCCCTGATATTCAGCTGCCTACCCCCTTCGTAAGTGCAGGTCCTAAATGAGCTTTTTTCTCTGTTCCCTCACCACAATCCAGATTCTTTTGGGGAGTTACCAGTACAGTAACCATACCATGAAGTACTTAATTTATTAAGCTACAGCTTTTCTTAATCACAGTGGAAATATTTACTGATAAACAGCTACGTACGCAGCATGTTCATGTCGTTCCTAAATGAGCTTTTATCTCTCTCCCCTCACCACAAATCAGATTCTTCTGAGGAGTTCCCAGTACATTATCCTTTCCCCTGTGTAATTACCTTAACAAACTCCAGCTGTTTTTATTCTCAGAAGGTTTACTCCTTGATATACAGCTGCCTACCCCCTTCGTAAGTGCAGGTCCTAAATGAGCTTTTTTCTCTGTTCCCTCACCAGAATCCAGATTCTTTTGGGGAGTTACCAGTACAGTAAGAATACCAGGAAGTACTTAATTTATTAAGCTACTGCTTTTCTTAATCTCAGTGGAGATATTTACTGATAAACAGCTACCTACACAGCATGTTCATGTCGTTCCTAAATGAGCTTTTTTCTCTGTTCCCTCACCACAATCCAGATTCTTTTGGGGACTTACCAGTACAGTAAGCATACCAGGAAGTACTTAATTTATTAAGCTACTGCTTTTCTTAATGTCAGTGGAGATATTTACTGATAAACAGCTACCTACACAGCATGTTCATGTCGTTCCTAAATAAGCTTTTTTCTGTTCCCTCACCACAATCCAGATTCTTTTGTGGAGTTAGCAGTACAGTATCCATACCAGGAAGTACTTAATTTATTAAGCTACTGCTTTTCTTAATCTCAGTAGAGATATTTACTGATAAACAGCTACCTACGCAGCATGTTCATGTCGTTCCTAAATGAGCTTTTATCTCTCTTCCCTCACCTCAAATCAGATTCTTCTGAGGAGTTCCCAGTACATTATCCTTTCCCCTGTGTAATTACCTTAACAAGCTCCCGCTGTTTTTATTCTCAGAATGTTTACTCCGTGATATACAGCTGCCTACCCCCTTCGTAAGTGCAGGTCTTAAATGAGCTTTTTTCTCTGTTCCCTCACCACAATCCAGATTCTTTTGGGGAGTTACCAGTACAGTAACCATACCAGGAAGTAGTTAATTTATTAAGCTACTGCTTTTCTTAATCTCAGTGGAGATATTTACTGATAAACAGCTACCTACGCAGCATGTTCATGTCGTTCCTAAATGAGCTTTTATCTCTCTCCCCTCACCACAAATCAGTTTCTTCTGAGGAGTTCCCAGTACATTATCCTTTCCCCTGTGTAATTACCTTAACAAGCTCCAGCTGTTTTTATTCTCAGAAGGTTTACTCCCTGATATACAGCTGCCTACCCACTTCGTAAGTGCAGGTCCTAAATGAGCTTTTTTCTCTGTTCCCTCACCACAATCCAGATTCTTTTGGGGAGTTACCAGTACAGTAACCATACCAGGAAGTACTTAATTTATTAAGCTACTGCTTTTCTTATTCTCAGTGGAGATATTTACTGATAAACAGCTATCTACGCAGCATGTTCATGTCGTTCCTAAATGAGCTTTCATCTCTCTCCACTCACCACAAATCAGATTCTTCTGAGGAGTTCCCAGTACTTTATCCTTTCACCTGTGTAATTACCTTAACAAGCTCCAGCTGTTTTTATTCTCAGATGGTTTACTCCCTGATATACAGCTGCCTACCCCCTTCGTAAGTGCAGGTCCTAAATGAGCTTTTTTCTCTGTTCCCTCACCACAATCCACATTTTTTCGGGGAGTTACCAGTACAGTAACCATACCAGGAAGTATTTAATTTATTAACCTACTGCTTTTCTTAATCTCAGTGGAGATATTTACTGATAAACAGCTACCTACGCAGCATGTTCATGTCGTTTTTAAATGAGCTTTTATCTCTCGCCCCTCACCACAAATCAGATTCTTCTGAGGAGTTCCCAGTTCATTATCCTTTCCCCTGTGTAATTACCTTAAAAAGCTCCAGCTGTTTTTATTCTCAGAAGGTTTACTCCCTGATATACAGCTGCCTACCCCCTTCGTAAGTGCAGGTCCTAAATGAGCTTTTTTCTCTGTTCCCTCACCACAATCCAGATTCTTTTGGGGAGTTACCAGTACAGTAACCATACCAGACAGTACTTAATTTACTAAGCTACTGCTTTTCTTAATCCCAGTGGAGATATTTACTGAAAAACAACTACCTTGGCAGCTTGTTCAAGTCGTTCCTAAATGAGCTTTGATCTCTCTTCCCACACCACAAATCAGATTCTTCTGAGGAGTTCCGAGTACATTGTCCTTTCCCCTGTGTAATTACCTTAACAAGCTCCAGCTGTTTTTATTCTCAGAAGGGAGACTCCCTGATAAACAGCTGCCTACCCCCTTCTTAAGTGCAGGTCCTAAATGAGGTTTTTTCTCTGTTCCCTCACCACAATCCAGATTCTTTTAGGTAGTTACCAGTACAGTAACCATACCAGGAAGTACTTAACTTGTTAAGCTACTGCTTTCCATAATCTCAGTGGATATACTTACTGATAATCAGCTACCTACGCAGCATGTTCATGTCGTTCCTAAATGAGCTTTTATCTCTATCCCCTCACCACAAATCAGATTGTTCTGAGGAGTTCCCAGTACATTATCCTTTCTCCTGTGTAATTACCTTAACAAGCTCCAGCTATTTTTATTCTCAGAAGGGATACTCCCTGATATACAGCTGCCTACCCCCTTCGTAAGTGCAGGTCCTAAATGAGCTTTTTTCTCTGTTCCCTCACCACAATCCAGATTCTTTTGCGGAGTTACCAGTACAGTAACCATACCAGGAAGTATTAATTTATTAAGCTTCTGCTTTTCTTAATCTCAGTGGAGATATTTACATATAAACAGCTAACTATGCAGCATGTTCATGTCGTTCCTAAATGAGCTTTTGTCTCTCTCCCCTCACCACAAATCAGATTCTTCTGAGGAGTTCCCAGTACATTATCCTTTCCCCTGTGTAATTACCTTAACAAGCTCCAGCTGTTTTTATTCTCAGAAGGTTTACTCCCTGATATACAGCTGCCTACCACCTTCGTAAGTGCAGGTCCTAAATGAGCTTTTTTCTCTGTTCCCTCACCATAATCCAGATTCTTTTGGGGAGTTACCAGTACTGAAACCATACCAGGAAGTACTTAATTTATTAAGCTACTGCTTTTCTTAATCTCAGTGGAGATATTTACTGATAAACAGCTACCTACGCAGCATGTTCATGTCGTTCCTAAATGAGCTTTTATCTCTCTCCCCTCACCACAAATCAGATTCTTCTGAGGAGTTCCCAGTACATTATACTTTCCCCTGTGTAATTAACTTAACAAGCTCCAAATGTCTTTATTCTCAGAAGGTTTACTCCCTGATATACAGCTGCCTAACCCCTTCGTAAGTGCAGGTCCTAAATGAGCTTTTTTCTCTGTTCCCTCACCACAATCCAGATTCTTTTGGGGAGTTACCAGTACAGTAACCATACCAGGAAGTACCTAATTTATTAAGCTACTGCTTTTCTTATTCTCAGTGGAGATATTTACTGATAAACAGCTACCTACGCAGCATGTTCATGTCGTTCCTAAATGAGCTTTTATCTCTCTCCCCTCACCACGAATCAGATTCTTCTGAGGAGTTCGCAGTACATTATACTTTCCCCTGTGTAATTAACTTAACAAGCTCCACCTGTTTTTATTCTCAGAAGGTTTACTCTCTGATATACAGCTGCCTACCCCCTTCGTAAGTGCAGGTCCTAAATGAGCTTTTTTCTCTGTTCCCTCACCACAATCCAGATTCTTTTGGGGAGTTACCAGTACAGTAACCATACCAGGAAATATTAATATATTAAGCTTCTGCATTTCTTAATCTCAGTGGAGATATTTACATATAAACAGCTAACTATGCAGCATGTTCATGTCGTTCCTAAATGAACTTTTGTCGCTCTCCCCTCACCACAAATCAGATTCTTCTGAGGAGTTCCCAGTACATTATCCTTTCCCCTGTGTAATTACCTTAACAAGCTCCAGCTGTTTTTATTCTCAGAAGGTTTACTCCCTGATATACAGCTGCCTACCACCTTCGTAAGTGCAGGTCCTAAATGAGCTTTTTTCTCTGTTCCCTCACCAGAATCCAGATTCTTTTGGGGAGTTACCAGTACAGTAAGAATACCAGGAAGTACTTAATTTATTAAGCTACTGCTTTTCTTAATCTCAGTGGAGATATTTACTGATAAACAGCTACTTACACAGCATGTTCATGTCGTTCCTAAATGAGCTTTTTTCTCTGTTCCCTCACCACAATCCAGATTCTTTTGGGGAGTTACCAGTACACTATCCTTACCAGGAAGTACTTAATTTATTAAGCTACTGCTTTTCTTAATCTCAGTGGAGATATTTACTGATAAACAGCTACCTACGCAGCATGTTCATGTCGTTCCTAAATGAGCTTTTATCTCTCTCCCCTCACCACAAATCAGATTCTTCTGAGGAGTTCCCAGTACATTATCCTTTCCCCTGTGTAATTACTTTAACAAGCTCCAGCTATTTTTCTATTCAGAATGTTTACTCCCTGATATACAGCGGCCTACCCCCTTCGTAAGTGCAGGTCCTAAATAAGCTTTTTTCTCTGTTCCCTCACCACAATCCAGATTCTTTTGGTGAATTACCAGTACAGTAACCATACCAGGAAGTACTTAATTTATTAAGTTACTGCTTTTCCTAATCTCAGTGGAGATATTTACTGATAAACAGCTACGTACGCAGCATGTTCATGTCGTTCCTAACTGAGCTTTTATCTGTCTCCCCTCACCACAAATCAGATTCTTCTGAGGAGTTCGCAGTACATTATCCTTTCCCCTGTGTAATTACCTTAACAAGCTCCAGCTGTTTTTATTTTCAGAAGGTTTACTCCCTGATATTCAGCTGCCTACCCCCTTCGTAAGTGCAGGTCCTAAATGAGCTTTTTTCTCTGTTCCCTCACCACAATCCAGATTCTTTTGGGGAGTTACCAGTACAGTAACCATACCATGAAGTACTTAATTTATTAAGCTACAGCTTTTCTTAATCACAGTGGAAATATTTACTGATAAACAGCTACGTACGCAGCATGTTCATGTCGTTCCTAAATGAGCTTTTATCTCTCTCCCCTCACCACAAATCAGATTCTTCTGAGGAGTTCCCAGTACATTATCCTTTCCCCTGTGTAATTACCTTAACAAACTCCAGCTGTTTTTATTCTCAGAAGGTTTACTCCTTGATATACAGCTGCCTACCCCCTTCGTAAGTGCAGGTCCTAAATGAGCTTTTTTCTCTGTTCCCTCACCAGAATCCAGATTCTTTTGGGGAGTTACCAGTACAGTAAGAATACCAGGAAGTACTTAATTTATTAAGCTACTGCTTTTCTTAATCTCAGTGGAGATATTTACTGATAAACAGCTACCTACACAGCATGTTCATGTCGTTCCTAAATGAGCTTTTTTCTCTGTTCCCTCACCACAATCCAGATTCTTTTGGGGACTTACCAGTACAGTAAGCATACCAGGAAGTACTTAATTTATTAAGCTACTGCTTTTCTTAATGTCAGTGGAGATATTTACTGATAAACAGCTACCTACACAGCATGTTCATGTCGTTCCTAAATAAGCTTTTTTCTGTTCCCTCACCACAATCCAGATTCTTTTGTGGAGTTAGCAGTACAGTATCCATACCAGGAAGTACTTAATTTATTAAGCTACTGCTTTTCTTAATCTCAGTAGAGATATTTACTGATAAACAGCTACCTACGCAGCATGTTCATGTCGTTCCTAAATGAGCTTTTATCTCTCTTCCCTCACCTCAAATCAGATTCTTCTGAGGAGTTCCCAGTACATTATCCTTTCCCCTGTGTAATTACCTTAACAAGCTCCCGCTGTTTTTATTCTCAGAATGTTTACTCCGTGATATACAGCTGCCTACCCCCTTCGTAAGTGCAGGTCTTAAATGAGCTTTTTTCTCTGTTCCCTCACCACAATCCAGATTCTTTTGGGGAGTTACCAGTACAGTAACCATACCAGGAAGTAGTTAATTTATTAAGCTACTGCTTTTCTTAATCTCAGTGGAGATATTTACTGATAAACAGCTACCTACGCAGCATGTTCATGTCGTTCCTAAATGAGCTTTTATCTCTCTCCCCTCACCACAAATCAGTTTCTTCTGAGGAGTTCCCAGTACATTATCCTTTCCCCTGTGTAATTACCTTAACAAGCTCCAGCTGTTTTTATTCTCAGAAGGTTTACTCCCTGATATACAGCTGCCTACCCACTTCGTAAGTGCAGGTCCTAAATGAGCTTTTTTCTCTGTTCCCTCACCACAATCCAGATTCTTTTGGGGAGTTACCAGTACAGTAACCATACCAGGAAGTACTTAATTTATTAAGCTACTGCTTTTCTTATTCTCAGTGGAGATATTTACTGATAAACAGCTATCTACGCAGCATGTTCATGTCGTTCCTAAATGAGCTTTCATCTCTCTCCACTCACCACAAATCAGATTCTTCTGAGGAGTTCCCAGTACTTTATCCTTTCACCTGTGTAATTACCTTAACAAGCTC
The DNA here is from genome assembly GCF_023159225.1 of Perognathus longimembris pacificus. Classification (NCBI taxonomy): domain Eukaryota; kingdom Metazoa; phylum Chordata; class Mammalia; order Rodentia; family Heteromyidae; genus Perognathus; species Perognathus longimembris. The sequence continues at coordinate 5,058 of NW_025961186.1, read as the reverse complement.
CAGCTGTTTTTATTCTCAGATGGTTTACTCCCTGATATACAGCTGCCTACCCTCTTCGTAAGTGCAGGTCCTAAATGAGCTTTTTTCTCTGTTCCCTCACCACAATCCACATTTTTTCGGGGAGTTACCAGTACAGTAACCATACCAGGAAGTATTTAATTTATTAACCTACTGCTTTTCTTAATCTCAGTGGAGATATTTACTGATAAACAGCTACCTACGCAGCATGTTCATGTCGTTTTTAAATGAGCTTTTATCTCTCGCCCCTCACCACAAATCAGATTCTTCTGAGGTGTTCCCAGTACATTATCCTTTCCCCTGTGTAATTACCTTAACAAGCTCCAGCTGTTTTTATTCTCAGAAGGTTTACTCCCTGATATAGAGCTGCCTACCCATTTCGTAAGTGCAAGTCCTAAATGAGCTTTTTTCTCTGTTCCCTCACCACAATCCAATTTTTTTTGGGGAGTTACCAGTACAGTAACCATACCAGGAAGTACATAATTTATTCAGCTACTGCTTTTCTTAATCTCAGTGGAGATATTTACTGATAAACAGCTACCTACACAGCACGTTCATGACGTTCCTAAATGAGCTTTTTTCTCTGTTCCCTCACCACAATCCAGATTCTTTTGGGGAGTTACCAGTACAGTATCCATACCAGGAAGTACTTAATTTATTAAGCTACTGCTTTTCTTAATCACAGTGGAGATATTTACTGATAAACAGCTACCTACGCAGCATGTTCATGTCGTTCCTAAATGAGCTTTTATCTCTCTCCCCTCACCTCAAATCAGATTCTTCTGAGGAGTTCCCAGTACATTATCCTTTCCCCTGTGTAATTACTTTAACAAGCTCTAGCTGTTTTTATATTCATAATGTTTACTCCCTGATATACAGCTGCCTACCCCCTTCGTAAGTGCAGGTCCTAAATGAGCTTTTTTCTCTGTTCCCTCACCACAATCCACATTTTTTTGCGGAGTTACCAGTACAGTAACCATACCAGGAAGTACTTAATTTATTGAGCTACTGCTTTTCTTAATCTCAGTGGAGATATTTACTGATAAACAGCTACGTACGCAGCATGTTCATGTCGTTCATAACTAAGCTTTTATCTCTCTCCCCTCACCACAAATCAGATTCTTCTGAGGAGTTCCCAGTACATTATCCTTTACCCTGTGTAATTACCTTAAAAAGCTCCAGCTGTTTTTATTCTCAGAAGGTTTACTCCCTGATATACAGCTGCCTACCGCCTTCGTAAGTGCAGGTCAAATATGAGCTTTTTTCTCTGTTCCCTCACCACAATCCAGATTCTTTTGGGGAGTTACCAGTACAGTAAACATACCAGGAAGTATTAATTTATTAAGATTCTGCTTTTCTTAATCTCAGTGGAGATATTTATAGATAAACAGCTACCTACGCAGCATGTTCATGTCGTTCCTAAATGAGGTTTTGTCTCTCTCCCCTCACCACAAATCAGATTCTTCTGAGGAGTTCCCAGTACATTATCCTTTCCCCTGTGTAATTACCTTAAGAAGCTCCAGCTGTTTTTATTCTCAGAAGGTTTACTCCCTAATATACAGCTGCCTACCCCCTTCGTAAGTTCAGGTCGAAAATGAGCTTTTTGCTCTGTTCACTCACCAAAATCCAGATTCTTTTGGGAGTTACCAGTACAGTAACTATACCAGGAAGTACTTAATTCATTAAGCTACTATTTTCTTAATCTCAGTGGAGATATTTACTGATAAACAGCTACCTACGCAGCATGTTCATGTCGTTCCTAAATGAGCTTTTATCTCTCTCCCCTCACCACAAATCAGATTCTTCTGATGAGTTCCCAGTACATTATCCTTTCCCCTGTGTAATTACCTTAACAAGCTCCAGCTGCTTTTATTCTCAGAAGGTTTACTCCCTGATATACAGCTGCCTACCCCCTTCGTAAGTGCAGGTCCTAAATGAGCTTTTTTCTCTGTTCCCTCACCACCATCCAGATTCTTTTGGGGAGTTACCAGTACAGTAACCTTACCAGGAAGTACTTAATTTATTAAGCTCCTGCTTTTCTTAATCTCAGTGGAGATATTTACTGATAAACAGCTACCTACGCAGCATGTTCATGTCGTTCCTAAATGAGCTTTTATCTCTCTCCCCTCACCACAAATCAGATTCTTCTGAGGAGTTCCCAGTACATTATACTTTCCCCTGTGTAATTACCTTAACAAGGTCCAGGTGTTTTCATTCTCAGAAGGTTTACTCCCTGATATACAGCTGCCTACCCCCTTCGTAAGTGCAGATATTAAAGTGATTTTTTCTCTATTCCCTCAACAAAATCCAGATTCTTTTGGGGAGTTCCCAGTACAGTAACCATACCAGGAAGTACTTAATTTATTAAGCTACTGCTTTTCTTAATCTCAGTGGAGATATTTACTGATAAACAGCTACGTGCGCAGCGTGTTCATGTTGTTCCTAAATGAGCTTTTATCTCTCTCCCCTCACCACAAATCAGATTCTTCTGAGGAGTTCCCAGTACATTATCCTTTCCACTGTGTAATTACCTTAACAAGCTCCAGCTGTTTTTATTCTCAGAAGGTTTACTCCCTGATATACAGCTGCCTACCCCCTTCGTAAGTGTAGGTCCTAAACGAGCTTTTTTCTCTGTTCCCTCACCACAATCCAGATTCTTTTGGGGAGTTACCAGTACAGTAACCATACCAGGAAGTACTTAATTTATTAAGCTACTGCGTTTCTTAATCTCAGTGGAGATATTTACTGATAAACAGCTACCTACGCAGCATGTTCATGTCGTTCCTAAATGAGCTTTAATCTCTCTCCCCTCACCACAAATCAGATTCTTCTGAGGAGTTCCCAGTACATTATCCTTTCCCCTGTGTAATTACCTTAACAAGCTCAGCTGTTTTTATTCTCAGAAGGTTTACTCCCTGATTTACAGCTGCCTACCCCCTTCGTAAGTGCAGGTGCTAAATGAGCTTTTTTCTCTGTTCCCTCACCACAATCCAGATTCTTTTGGGGAGTTACCAGTACAGTAACCATACCAGGAAGTATTAATTTATTAAGATTCTGCTTTTCTTAATCTCAGTGGAGATATTTACAGATAAACAGCTACCTAGTCAGCATGTTCATGTCGTTCCTAAATGAGCTTTTTTCTCTCTACCCTCACCACGAATCAGATTCTTCTGAAGAGTTCCCAGTACATTATCCTTTCCCCTGTGTAATTACGTTAAGAATCTCCAGCTGTTTTTATTCTCAGAAGGTTTACTCCCTGATATACAGCTGCGTACCCCCTTCGTAAGTACAGGTCCTAAATGAGCTTTTTTCTCTGTTCCCTAACCATAATCCAGATTTTTTTGGGGAGTTACCAGTACAGTAACCATACCAGAAGTACTTAATTTATTAAGCTACTGCTTTTCTTAATCTCAGTGGAGATATTTACTGATAAACAGCTACCTACGCAGCATGTTCATGTCGTTCCTAAATGAGCTTTTATCTCTCTCCCCTCACCACGAATCAGATTCTTCTGAGGAGTTCCCAGTACATTATACTTTCCCCTGTGTAATTAACTTAACAAGCTCCAGCTGTTTTTATTCTCAGAAGGTTTACTCCCTGATATACAGCTGCCTACCCCCTTCGTAAGTGCAGGTCCTAAATGAGCTTTTTTCTCTGTTCCCTCACCACAATCCAGATTCTTTTGGGGAGTTACCAGTACAGTAACCATACCAGGAAGTACTTAATTTATTAAGCTACTACGTTTCTTAATCTCAGTGGAGATATTTACTGATAAACAGCTACCTACGCAGCATGTTCATGTCGTTCCTAAATGAGCTTTAATCTCTCTCCCCTCACCACAAATCAGATTCTTCTGAGGAGTTCCCAGTACATTATCCTTTCCCTGTGTAATTACCTTAACAAGCTCCAGCTGTTTTTATTCTCAGAAGGTTTACTCTCTGATATACAGCTGCCTACCCTCTTCGTAAGTGCAGGTCCTAAATGAGCTTTTTTCTCTGTTCCCTCACCACAATCCAGATTCTTTTGGGGAGTTACCAGTACAGTAACCATACCAGGAAGTATTAATTTATTAAGCTTCTGCTTTTCTTAATCTCAGTGGAGATATTTACATATAAACAGCTAACTATGCAGCATGTTCATGTCGTTCCTAAATGAGCTTTTGTCTCTCTCCCCTCACCACAAATCAGATTCTTCTGAGGAGTTCCCAGTACATTATCCTTTCCCTGTGTAATTACCTTAACAAGCTCCAGCTGTTTTTATTCTCAGAAGGTTTACTCCCTGATATACAGCTGCCTACCACCTTCGTAAGTGCAGGTCCTAAATGAGCTTTTTTCTCTGTTCCCTCACCACAATCCAGATTCTTTTGGGGAGTTACCAGTACTGAAACCATACCAGGAAGTACTTAATTTATTAAGCTACTGCTTTTCTTAATCTCAGTGGAGATATTTACTGATAAACAGCTACCTACGCAGCATGTTCATGTCGTTCCTAAATGAGCTTTTATCTCTCTCCCCTCACCACAAATCAGATTCTTCTGAGGAGTTCCCAGTACATTATACTTTCCCCTGTGTAATTAACTTAACAAGCTCCAAATGTCTTTATTCTCAGAAGGTTTACTCCCTGATATACAGCTGCCTACCCACTTCGTAAGTGCAGGTCCTAAATGAGCTTTTTTCTCTGTTCCCTCACCACAATCCAGATTCTTTTGGGGAGTTACCAGTACAGTAACCATACCAGGAAGTACTTAATTTATTAAGCTACTGCTTTTCTTATTCTCAGTGGAGATATTTACTGATAAACAGCTATCTACGCAGCATGTTCATGTCGTTCCTAAATGAGCTTTCATCTCTCTCCCCTCACCACAAATCAGATTCTTCTGAGGAGTTCCCAGTACTTTATCCTTTCACCTGTGTAATTACCTTAACAAGCTCCAGCTGTTTTTATTCTCAGATGGTTTACTCCCTGATATACAGCTGCCTACCCCCTTCGTAAGTGCAGGTCCTAAATGAGCTTTTTTCTCTGTTCCCTCACCACAATCCA